>NC_141876.1:483200457-483351972 GCF_056163025.1 Triticum urartu | reverse complement strand
TGTGATAGTATTGGTCAGACCAAAAGATGTAATGGTGTATGCTCGAGGAGTCAATCACGAGTAGACAACATTATGAATATCGTTGGTTCTGATTTGATTTGAGGATAGCCCACACTCAAATCAAGGTTGGACAAGATGATAGATTCAAGAACTGATCACGAGGATCAATCGATGAAGATATCATCTTTCTTCAACACACACACACAACACAAGGATATCCCTTCCGGAATGAACTAAGTGGGAAAATCTTTCATCTTCCAACTCTGCAAGTTGTTGTTTAGCTCATCCGACTAGTTCAGGGTATCGAACACAGAATCTTGGAGAATGGGTGGTCTGGAGGAAAACCCATATGATCACGAACTCAACATAGCGGTCAGGTGACAACCTGGTAATACTTCCAGGAAGATATCCGAAAAATCACGAACCACCGATATGACTCTAAGCTCAAGAATAATATTGCTTTTCAGGGCAAGACGATATGATCGAAAGAGTGAGGGATTGACACAATCCCAACTCATGGATCGAAGAGTGCACCAGAAATAAGGACTAGGTAGCACGATCAATCTTAGGATGATGATTTAATAATCAACACTCTAAGAATGAGAATATTATCCATTTACTACAAAGCAACGAGTTGCTCGGAGTATTGTTTTCACACATCACAATTCACTTGTCGGCATTTCGGTTACAACAACACGGGACCGAGGAATGAATAATGATGGCGAGAAGTATCACTGCATTAAGAATTCATAAGAGGTGGTGCAATTCTCATGACATTCTTGACATAAAGATGGTAAAACTCCAAGGTAGGATAGAGCAAAAGCTGTATTGGCATTTTGATCTACGAAATACAACTACTTTGACCAGTCCATGAAATGGATGAGGTACTAGAGTTTGTTCCTCCTAGTCATTCTGAAATAGAATGGCTTGACGGACCACAAGAATGATAGGCACCGATGAACGAATGCACGCATACTATTGACTATCAATTGATAGACGAAGGTCAGAAGACAACTAAAGAGAGACAACTCAAGGAACATATGTTTTTCTGAGTTGTGGATGCATGGATTAGTATGCCGAATAAATTCAACATATTTCTTCCGGATAACCCATGCAGAGAGGTAGGATTGGCAGAGTCACAATATAGAATGGGGAACTCATCGAGAGCACTCTGGTTGTGATCTTTTGGTTCAAAAGAACTTCTGCCTTTATGGTTCATGGTATTTGGAAGAATGATATACCACAGACCTCGAAGACTATCACATGGTCACTAATATCCTAAAGGAACAAGCAACACTATCTACATGAATTAAGTAGAGTGAGTCTTGGGTTCAAGAACCCAGAAATAGAATGCCTACTAACTAAATGGCATCATGGGATGCTTTCGAGAATGATGGCCAGAATCATCACACTGGGAATACAAAGCATTGCTAGATTACTAGGTGACTCCCTAAGACACCTAGGGTCATAATAATAGCTCCAACATATATGTCGAGGCAATAGAGTACCTCAACTCATCGATTAGTGTGGTTGAACTGGCCCAAAGGAACACCGGGAACGGAAAGAAGGGATTTGCAAATGCATCAGACTATTTAGAAACCTGGGATGACTCGGACATCATAATGGTTGTAAATGCTCAAAATGATTTGAGACATCCTGCAAAATGGTGGCATAACCACTTAACATCACAACATCAAAGTTCTGAGATCAACTGTCAACACACAGAAGTAGTAGGAACTGAACTGGGGCTTGAGACCAACAATCCTACGAGTCTACGGGTTAGTAACACGTGATCCTGGTAGAAAGATGAGAAGCCTAGTTCTTAATCCCCGTAGAAGAGAAGAGGATGACTCAGATCGGAAGGGCATAAGGTAAAGGAGTAAAAAGAGCCTTACGGTCCCTTCCATAATCAATTCCTGTATATAACTAAAGCATTTCTAGACTCAACTTCGACCAGTTTGGCTTGGTAAACCTACAGGCAGTCAAGCTCTGATACCAAAGCTGTCAGGACCCTGATCCTAAGTCACACCGATCTAGCATGTAACACTTCATATCACTTTGGGGCCTCACGCACGGTATTCCCACGGGTGCCACCTTACCTGGCCCGGGACCGTTTGCGCCTTTTGGCTCACGTATATGATAGTGTCGCTAGCATCCATATGAAAGAGAACCCGGGCCGACATGACTAGTCGTGAACCTAATGTGGCACTAACTTATGGGGACATGCATACATGAATCAACATCGAGCATGTCGGTCAGCAGCGTGCGAATCCGGGCTGCCGAACTGGGTTAACAGGACTCTAGAGAACCAGGCTGTAGCAGGCTAGGCAGGACTCCGGATGTCACCGGGTGACATTTCCCCGAAGGGACAGACACAGGAACGAAGTGATTCACATGCCGGCCAGTCAAGTGTGCTGGGCTAGCAGGATTCTGGTGAACTGGGCTGTAGCGGACTACTATGGCTCATGGAAGCACAAGACTACATTTCCCCATAAGAGAGGCTACCAAGGATAAACAACTAGGTTGTCGGATCCCACACATACCAAGCATTTCAATCATACACACAATATGCTCGATATGTGTAAACACAACATGGCATCACAACATAACTCTACGACTCAAGTATTTATTCATTAGGCTCCGAGGAGCCAAGCATTAAAAACATGGGTCTCATGACCCCAACATACAGAGCACACAAGCAACAAGCACATGCGGAATCTTAACTTGTCTGAGTACAGACAACTACAACTGAAGAAGGCTGAGAAGCCTGACTTTCTACAAGACCCTGCCGAGGGCACATGATCGTAGCTGAGGTAACAAGCTAAACGTCGAAGTCCATGTGGAACTACTAGTGAGACTGACGTCTCTATATAGGCAACCCAGCAAGACATACATCAGAACTAACTACGTATGCATCATTATCAACAAAGGGGTGGTGGAGTTTAAGTGCAGCAAGCCAGCTTTGACTCGGTGGCTATCCTACACTATGACTGCAAGTAACTCTTTTGATGTGGCACACAAGAGTCCACATATTCACCATATCAATACACCACTATAGATCCGCTCCCGCCTCCCTACGAGAAGGCCATCCATAGCACTCACGCTTATCTTGCGAGTTTTAGGGTATCCACTTTCACTTATCTATGAGCTATACAGGCAACCCAGAAGTCCTTTACCGCGGACACGGCTATTCGAATAGATCATTTATAACCCTGCAGGGGTGTACTCCTTCACACATGCTCTTGCCACTTACCACCATGTACACGTCGTGTATCTCGGCAACCTTCAAGCGGAAGCCTGGCGAGGGAGTCGGCCATGACCTGACTAACCACACAAGTCTCTAGTCCAGGTTTATCGCCTATTCGGGTTCCATCCGCGAGGAGTTTCGCTCACAGCCCCAAACAATGTGTGCAGGGTTCCAGAGACACCAAACGGGCGCCCGGTACACCATGCCACGGTGTATCTACCGCATGATAGCCCACCCCTAGGGTCAGCGCTACGCACGGCCGCCAACAGATATCCTACAAACACCAGAAACTAGTTGCACTCCTGGACAGAGGGCAAGGCAGTTAATAAGTGGAGAGGGTCCATTGGTTTCGGGCCCAATGCGTGGTAGTAGCTGTTCATGGATCACAAACACAGAACTCAGTTCCTGAGAACGGTTTCAATGTGACAACCCACCATGTACTCCTACATGGCCTCTCACCGCTACCTTTACCAAATCGTGCTCACACACTTAGGTCTCAACAGTAGGACATGTTCACACACCTCCGATTCATCCCCGATGAATCAGACCCGACACAACCCTAAGCAATAGCAGACATGACAAACAAGCATGAATGAGTAGGCACATCATGGCTCAAACAACTCATACTCATGCTAGTGGGCTTCATCTATTTACTGTGGCAATGACAGGTCATGCGGAGGAAAGGGGTTCAGCTACCGCAGCATGTAACAGTTGAAACGGTGTTGTCCTAATGCAGTAAAAGAGAGCAGGAGCAAGAGAGTGGGATTGTATCGGAATGAACAAGGGGGTTTTGCTTGCTTGGCACTTCTGAAGATAGTATAGCTCTTCATCGGTGTCATTGATCACGTCGTCGAAACACGTCTATCGAGAGGGAACAACCACCGACAAACAAAGGAGAAACACAATCAATGACATGCAACAATATGATGCATGAATGTGACATGGCAATATGCTGTTGATTGGCCTAATGCAACTAGCAACAAGTTAAATGGAGTTGGTTTGAACACTAGGTTCAAATTCAAACTCCATATGTGCTTTCTTAAATGCCATTTAATTGAATTGTCCTAAATAGAGGACATAAGTTGCTCTAACATGCATGCAAATGGTACAGATGGATAGACTGGATTTTTCTGATCATTTTTCATATATAATTTGTTTGATTTGGAGCTACGGTTGATTTTCTATGATTTTTAGAAGTTTTGGATATTTTCTGAAATAAATAAATTATTTCTGATATATTTAAAATCCAGAAAATATTTACTGCATCAGCATTACATTATGCAGGGGCTGGTCCGGGTCAAACGTAACCTGTGGGTCCCACTGGCCAGTCTCACAGAGCAGGCTAGGGTCACAGACATGTGGGTCCGGTCAACGGCAACGTCAGCACGGTCAACTCTAGTGCATGGGTCCCGCTAGGTTATAAACTAATTAAGCATAAATATAACAGGATTAATTAGGGCTTGGGTCCCACTAGTCAGTGGCTCTAGGGGTGATTAGTGGTCTGATTAGTGGCTAATTAAGACGGACACGTCACCATCGCTGGCGTTGTAACGCCTGCAACCAAATCCGTGGCGGGTGTGCACCGGAGTGGCTCTGGTTTCACCTACAGGAGGCTGCTTGGGCCGTCGGCAGTCCCGTTAGAAAGCTGGCACTCAGCTGCATCCAATGGAGGTGGACGGAGGCCCTGGGGTTGCCGGAGTTGGGCACGGCGATGAGGTCAAGCGGCAGCCGGGCTCAGGTTACATGGGCGTAGGGCTACAGCTCAAGGGCGAGCAAACGGAGGTGCTAGGCAGCACCTAAAGGTCATCAGAAGCACGCCAGAGCATCTAGTAGGAGCGGAGGGGATCGGGGCACGGAGCTCGCCGGCCATGGCGGACTGCGGCTTTAGGTGCTCGCGGGGCAACGGCTACGATGCAGGATAGAGCACGAGGGAGGAGGGGAAACGGATTAGAGCTCACAGTGCATCGAACGGAGAGCTTAGCGGGCTCGGGGACGCTTCACAGACGGCGAATCGTCGGCGGCGATCCACAGGCCGAAGTTTGAAGAAGACGGCCCAGGTGAGGCTGTGTTGCGTCTGGTGTCGCGTGGCTTGGTCGAGAGGAAGAGGGCATCGCGGAGGAGCCTCTGGGCTGTATTGGGAGGGGTAGGGTGGCTGGTGGACATGCGGACGGCAGACGGCGGCGACGAGCTTCGCTTGGGCGTGTGCGGGAAGAGAGCAGAGGAGGGGGAGGGAGAGCAGGGAGTGAGGAGGGGGGAGAAGTCTCTGGGCGTCTCCGTGGCGTGTTCAGAAGAGCCGGGCGTCGCGGTAGAAGCAGGAGCTGGCGCGCGCAGCGACCACACGCCCCTGCTCCTATTGGCAGGAGGTAGACGACGCGGTGAGGAGGTGGGTTGGGCCCTCTACAGTGCTGGGCCGCTAGGTGGGCTGCGTCAGGTAAGTTAGGTGGGTCTCTCTCTCTCCTTTATTTTCTGTTTTTTGTTTTCTATTTCTTTCCAAAACTTTAGGGCTTTAATTAAAATACGACCACTATCTCAAAAATCATGAAACTGCTCAATGCCACTGTTTGGATTATTTCCATCAGTAAACATTTTAGTTCATGAGTATTTGGACATTTAAATTATTATATAGCATTTAAATGCCCAAATGCAAATAAAGTATGATTTAATTCAGTGACCCAATGTTGTCCTAGAAATATGTGAAGCATTTTTGTCAGAGGTTCTAGACCAAGGAAAAGATGATGAACATTTTTAAGGGCATTTTAGGTTCATTGAAAATATTTTTATTTTGATCCTAGTTGCATTTCATTTGGTGCTAGGGTTTGAATGCCCAGTACATCCCCATTTCAAGTTTAACTGAAATTTAAACATGATGCAACACCAGATACTAGCACTAGGCATTACTAGAACTAGGGATGTGACAACTATCATGACTACACTTGTATCACAATCTCTTCGCCGAACTAGTGCACCTATACAAATTACCATTGTATTTGGTGTGTTGGGGACACACGACACTTTTTATTATTTGGTTGCAGGGTTGTTTAAGAGAGACCATCTTCATCCCACACCTCCCCTCGATTGATAAACCATAGGTCATCCACTCGTGGACAAATTGATACTGTCCTACAAAACTCTATGCTTGGACGCCCACCACAAGTCTACGAGAACAAGTTGCGTAGTAGACATCAAGCTCTTTTCTAGCGCCGTTGCCGGGGAGGCTAGGTAAGTGGCACTCACATCCCGTCAACGAAGCTCTTTTCTGGCGCCGTTGCCGGGGAGGTGAGTGCATGAAGGCATATCTTTAAATCTTGCAATTGAATCTTTTTAGTTTCTTGTTTTATCACTAGTTTGGTTTATCTTTAGATCGTGAAAATGATGGAAAGGAAAATTGTGCTCGGTTGATAGAAGAAGAATTCAATAAATGATGAGCATGATTGCAATGCTATTAGTATGAATTCTTTGAATATCCATGATGCTAATGATATGCAAAGCCATAAGCTTGGGGATGCTATGTTTGATAAAGATGATATTTTTAGTCCCCCAATATTTGATGTGCAAATTTGTTATAATGATTGCATGCCTCCTATTCATGATGATTATAATGATGAAAGTGGATTCAGAGAGGTCATGACTTTATTTAATGATGAATCCACCATTTTGGATGAGGCTTCAATTGACTATGATAACAAAGTTGCTATCTATGATGATTATGGTGATGACATTTATGCTATAAAGAATAATGATAACCATGAAACATTTCATCATGATTTTAATTTTCACTCTCATGATAGTTATTTTGTTGAGTTTGCTCCCAGTACTATTGATGAGAACAAATTTGCTTATGTGGAGAGTAATAAATTTTCTATGCTTGTGGATCATGAAAATAATGCTTTATGTGGTAGTTATATTGTTGAATTTATTCATGATTCCACTGAAAATTATTATGAGAGAGGAACATATGCTTGTAGGTATTGAAATAATATCAAGATTCCTCTCTATGTGTTGAAAATCTTGAAGTTTTGCTTGTTTTGCCTTCCTATGCTAGTTGATTCTTGTTCCCACAAGTTGTTTTCTCACAAAATCTCTATGCATAGGAAATGGGTTAGACTTAAATTTGCTAGTCATATGCTTCATGATGCTCTCTTCATGTTTCAATTATTATCTTTTATGCGAGCATCATTGAAATCATCATGCCTAGCTAAAATGCAATAAAGAAAAACACTTGTTGGGAGACAACCCAACATGTACCCCTACTATTTTTTGTGTTCACATGATTAAGATACTGTATTAATCATGTTTTATAGGTTTTGTTTCAATAAAGTGCCAAGTAAAGCCTTTGGGATAGTGTGGATGATAGTTGACTTGAATCTGTTCAAAAACATAAACTTTTGCGTCCAATGCAGAAATTCTTATATTTTACTAGAACGTGGAAAAATTCTGATTTTTTTACAAGTGATAGATACAGAAATTCTCTACGTTGTCCAAATATTTCAGAATTTTTGGAACAGTAGAAATATGGTTGGAGTACAAATTACTACAAACTGTTCAGTTTTTGACAGATTCTGTTTTCAATGCATAGTTTGCTTGTTTTCTAGTTTCTATGGATTATATTCCTCAATATAAATTGTGTAAATGATATGCTACATTAGGCATTGTGTGGAAACAGTTATGGATCTTGTCGGCATCCTGGGAACGGGGGTACCTGGACTTGCCTTCCTGCGGCCCACGGCGTGGCTCTACCGGCGGCCCGGTATTGCCCATCTTCATCAGCAACCACTCAAGACCCTCGCGAGGGGCCAAGCCTTGCGAGGCGGACGACACGGGACCTCCTCAGGGGCAGCCTCGCTAGGCTGGCTCCCGAGGAGCGGAGATATCAAGGCGGAGGACACCTCGCGAGGTTCACGTGACATGAGCCATGACGAACGAAGCCAGGCGGGCACCAGCGGGCGTAGAGTGCCAGTTTCCTCTTTGGTGCTAAAGAGGCAGGCGCAAGCGAGGACTCCCGAGGCATCAGGAAAAGGTTTCCATATCGGTGCAACAAGACCAAGACCAGCAGGATGACAGGACGGAGGTCACCGCAGATGAACTATACAGTGTGGAGTGGTGGATTGCCTCTCGAGCTGAGGATGAATAGTACAAGGGGAAGAACAACCTCCTGAGGTGAGGTGTTCTTGTGCTTGGTGGGTGTGAGGATGGGTTGGATCTAGTCCAAGATGAGATGGCTCAGGCTCAGTTCGCCTCCTACTGTGGTGGCTAATCCTATTTATAGAGGCCCTGGTCCTCTCCCCAAATATTGAGCGGGAAGGGAGCCAACAACGGCCAATTTGAAAGGGAACAGCTAGTACAAGTTATCCTCACAAAAGCAGTCTTCGCCTGCCAAAGGCTCTGGTGGTGACGCCGCTTTGGGCTCCATGGTGACCTCCGTCTTGTCGTCCTGCTGGTCTTGGTCTCGTTGCACCGACATGGAAACCTTTGCTTGACGCCTCAGTACTCCTCGCCTGCGCTTGCCTCCTTAGCATCATAGAGGAAACAAGGACACTGTGCGCGCTGGCGCCCGCCTGGTCTAGATCGTCATGGCTCACGTCATTGGAACCTCGCAAGGTTTGCCTTGCCTTGATCTCTCTGCCCCTCGCGAGCCAGCCTGGTGAGGCCGCTCCTGAGGAGGTCTTGTGTCGTCCGACTCGCGAGGGTCTTGAATGCTTGTTGGTGAAGATGGGTCGTATGGGCTCGCTTGCAGAGCCATGCCATGGGCCGCAGGCAGCCAAGTCTGGGGACCCCCATTCCTAGAACACCAACAGTCTTCTCGGGCCTTCATCTTGTCCTCCTTTGCCTTGCGATCGCGAGCCTCGAATGCGCGCTCATTGCGCACGGTCTCCAGCTCATCCTCCAGCGACCGGCAGCATTCCCTGGCGGCTTCGGCGTCCTTCAACACTGCATCACGGGTGGCGGCGGCCACACCAACGGCCCGCTCCCCTTCCTTGGAAGCCCCTATGGCCTGGCTCCATGTCGCCTGGATGGACGCGTCGGAACACAGCCACCCCGAAATCATCTCCAAGCGTCCTGACGCCAGGCGGCGGTCGGGGACTTGGAGATTGCACCAAAGCCGGGTCAACGTAGAAAAAGCCTCCTCCAGGGCGTTAGGCAAAGCAGAAGGGTCGCGGGTCAGCGGCATGATGGGAGGAAGAGGAGGCAGCGTCATCGTCGTGGCCTGCGTGTCAGTGGCGGCGGAAGAAGAAACTGGGGGCTCCTGAACCTTTGGAAGATCAACGGGTGAGCAGGGGATAGGTGCCTCTGGAGCCGCCTTTGCTGTGGAGGTAGCATTCTCCTGAGGCCGGTCCACCAGGCCTCGCGAGGATAACCGAGCTAGAGAATCATGGGCATCATCGCTACCCTTCCGCGCTGGAGGAGGCGTGGCCGCAGCGGGCTGTTGGGTCCCAGAGGGCGTAGGCGCTCCCTCTTTCTTCTTCTTCTTCTTCACCGCCGTTGTTGGCCTGGCGGAGCAAGGAAAGGCGTCAAGAAGCGCCAGCAGGAGCAACGACAAAATTATGGCAAAGCACTTACTGGTCCATGGCGGCGTAGTCCCTCGGCCTCTTCTGGAGCACGAAGCCCGAAGGCTTTGCAGCCTGTGGTGCCGGCACACGGGTCTTAGGAGCGGACGAGAGGGTAGCAGTTGGGCCCGCGGTAGCACCGGTCGGCGTCAGGGCAGGAGCACCGCCTAGGGAGATCAACGCAGACCTTCTCTTCATCGGAACCCCTGCCGGCGGCTTCTTCGGGGGGGGGGGGGTTTGACCTTGGACCTTGTGTTGACCCCACCAAGGGACAGGGCCTCCCTCACCGGATGGTCATCGGTGTCGTTGTTGTCAAGGAAAGCGCGGAGGAGATCTGCCATGCGCCGAGGCAAAGTCTCCCCTGCCCCCTCTCGGGTCGCCTCCGAGTCCACCTCCTCCTCCTCGTCGGAGTTACCGGAGGACAGCTCCACTGGGGCCCTAGCGGGCGCTGGCAGCACGGGCCCATGCTCGTTGAAGACGGGCATGGCGGCAGCGATCTCTGGCCCGTCCGCGCAGCAGTATATCGGGAGATGCTAGTCTAGCGGGAACCCCTGGTCCTCCCTGACCAGGAGGCACAAGGCCGCGTCCACCTCCCCGTCGGACAAAGAGTCAGGGCTCAGGCGGAGGTCGTCCCCCTTGTCCTTAAGGTTCCACAGGTGGTGCGAATGTGCTTGGAGCGGGGCCAGGCGCTGCGCCAGAAACTCCTTGAGTATCTTGGCCCCCGTCAGCTTCTGCACCTTCGGGTCGTCAGGCTTCAAGTCGGCGGCCATCTTCTCCAGCACTTGCTTCGCCCAGGGGTCAGCGAGCTTCGCGCTGAGCCAACCCTCGTGAGAAGAAGGCATCCCTGTGGGCAGAGATAGCCGGGGGTAGGAGCACTTGGCATTCATGAGGACCCACTTGTTCCTGAAGCCCTCGGCCTTCTTCCCTGCCTTTGAGATGGCGTTGGTCCCGTTGGTTGCGACGAAATTGGCATACCCCGAGCAGTGGCCGTCCTTGACCCGAAGGTAGAAGAAGTGGCACAGCAGCGCCACGGATGGCATCACCGCCACAAATGCCTCGCAGTAGAAGGAAAAAATCGACAGGAGGAGAACGGAGTTGGGATGGAGGTGGAGAGCGTGGAGGTTGTAGTGGCTGAGCACAACATAGAAGAAATCAGAAAAGGGAGGGACCAGCCCAGCAAACACACTATTCAAGAATAAAGGATGAAAGGTGCTACCCAGAGCCTCAGGTTTGGCGGAGCCGGCCCGCAGTGCCGCCTCTCTTCCTTCGTCGTCGTCGCCCACCGTCATACAGCACGCGGCGGCAAGCTTTTCCTCCGAAACAGTGGGCGCGCTCAAGGCCGGCTCATACCAAGCGGGTGAGCGTGAGGCCTTAGCCTTGTTGGGCGCCATCGGATGTGAGATCGGGGAGGATTTTTGGCAGATTGGGGGTCTCTTGGGGCGAGAAGGAGAAAGGGGGTCTGGAGCGAGGCGAAGAAGGCAATGAAGGCTCTGCGGCGCGCACCAGCCTTTTGTCAGTCGAGGACAGTTGCCAAGACAGCACGGGAAAGCAGAGATGTCCACGTCCTGTCAATCACCATGCGTCAATCAAGGCCGCAGGAGGTTGGGGCCCGCGGCGCTCCGCACTTACACTTTGGCTTCGCCTCGAAGCCAAGTCCGAGCGCGCCTTGGGCCCGGGGGCTACTGTTAGCGTCCTGGGAACAGGGGTACCCAGACTTGCCTACCTGTGGCCAATGGCGTGGCTCTACCGGCAGCTCGGTACGACCCATCTTCATCAGCAACCACTCAAGACCCTTGTGAGGGGCCAAGCCTCGCGAGGCGGACGACACGGGACCTCCACAGGGGCAGCCTCGCTAGGTTCGCGTGACATGAGCCATGACGAACGAAGCCAGGCGGGCGCCAGCGGGCGCAGTGTGCCAGTTTCCTCTTTGGTGCTAAAGAGGCAGGCGCAAGCGAGGAGTCCCGAGGCATCAGGCAAAGGTTTCCATATCGGTGCAACAAGACCAAGACCAACAGGACGGCAGGACAGAGGTCACCGCGGAGCCCACAACTGCATCACCACCAGAACCTTTGGCAGGCGAAGATCACCTTTTGTCAGGATATCTTATACTAGTTGCCCCCCTTCAAAATTGGCTGTTGTGCGATTCCTTCCCGCCTAACATTTGTGAAGAGGACTCGGACCTCTATAAATAGGACTATCCACCACCGTAGTCAGGGATCGGCTCATCTTGGATCAGATCCACTCCACCAAGGCCATCTCACTAGCTCATCGAGCGCAAGAACACCTCTCCTCAGGAGGTTGTTCATCCACTGTACTGGTTCATCCTTAGCCCACAAGGCAATTCACCACCACACTAGAGTACGGTATTACACCACAATGGTGGCCCGAACCAGTATAAACCCTTGTGTCTCTTGTTCCTTGGGTTCGGCGAGCTAGGCCTTGAGATCGTTGTGAGAACAAGCTAGGAAGAGAGAGATCTTCATGCGCACCCCAGAGTTCGAACCTCAAGGGTTTGCCGGAACCCCGAATCTGACAGATCTTTTCTTGACAGTACCAAAGTAAATGATTTGCTCTTTATCATACTAACCTATCTCATGAACTTCCATTAAGTTCTGTGTGATTGAAGTTTTCAAGTTTTGGGTGAGATATTGATATGAGGAGAATAAGGAGTGACAACAAGCTAAGCTTGGGGATTCCCAGGGCACCCCCAAGGAAATATTCAAGGAAGATCCAAGCAACTAAGCTTGGAGATGCCTCGAAAGGCATCCCCTCTTTCGTCTCCAACATTATCGGTAACCTTACTTGAGGCTATATTTTTATTCGTCACATGATATGTGTTTTGCTTGGAGCGTCATTTTTTTTTGCTAGGATTTGCTTGCTGTTATTTAGAATAATGTTTTGCATCTTTTATTTCATTAAAAGTGGCAATGATAGCCTTTACTATGCTTATTTTGCAAGTCTACATGTTGCTGTTTGAAAACAGAAAGTTTACCGCTGTTGCAAAAATTCCCTAGAAAAGTCAGTACGTGATAAAATGTTGAAATTTTTTGCACAATAAGCTTTTATAAATTTTCTACAGTGTTTTAAATTTTCAGATTTTTTTATTTGAATAAGTGTTGATACTCTTGCATTCTTTACAGACTGTACTGTTTTGGTAGATTGATGTTATGTTTGCATTGTTTGCATATGTTTGCTTCTTTGATGATTATATTTGAGGATAGCGGTATTAAATATGCAGAGGCATTTAGTATGCAATGTTGAATAATAATTTTAGTGATTTGCTACAGTAGAGAATGATAAGGTTTTTGCATTGGCTTATACTAACTTATCTCACGAGTTCTTGTTGAGTTTTCTGTGGATGAAGTTTTTGAGATTTAGGAAAACCGTGATATGAGAGGAATTAAGGAGACACAAAAGCTCAAGCTTGGGGATGACCAAGACATCCCAAGTTAATATTTCAAGAAGTCTCCAGCATCTAAGCTTGGGGATGCCCCGGTAGGCATCCCACCTTTCTTCTTCAACAATTATCGGTTAGTATTGGTTGAGCCTAAGTTTTTCCTTCTTCACATGATGTGTGCTATTGTTGGAATGTCATTTTATTTTGTTTTGCTTGTTTTTTAATAAAATACTTAGTTTTGAAAATTTTAAATAAGAGAGATTCCTCAATTAGCTACCCATTTACTTAACTACTCACATGATTTTCACTTATATCTTTTTGGAGTAGTTTGTCATTACTATTGTGCTTCACTTTTATCCTATGAGTAAATTGTTGAATAAATTGAATATAATGAAGCTGAAATTATATGTTCATAGCATGCCTAGTGGTAGCTTCACATTAGGTTTAGAAAGTGAAATCTTTTGAAGCTTGACAATCACAAAATTGGTCATGCAAGCAATTCGTAAATGATAAGTAGAAGGAAGAGAACTTTCACATGCAAATACACTATCTGGGAAATCTTTTGTGATTGTGAGCCCCCATCAAAATATTATATGCCAAAATTGTTGACCTTGGACAAGGAAGACAACGTAATGATTTATGTTTGTTCATATTCACATAGAAGTTATATTGTCATAGATCCTTCAACATGTGGTGCTTGCCCCCCATCTTTGCTAGCCATAAACTCCGCACCAAGTAGATATACTACTTGTGCATCCAAAATCCTTTAAACCCAAATCTTATTTTCAAGATTCCACCATACCTACCTAGGGATTTAGCAAGATCCCTCAAGTAAGTTTTCATCGGTGCAATAAGGCAATAAAAATTGCTTCTAAAAGTGTTAGATCATTTAGTGTAAGAGAAAATTGAGCGTTGTACGAACTTGTGATAGCAAAGAATAAAAGCGACAGACTGCATAATAAAGGTTGCTATCATAAGGGCCAATATAACGTGACGTTCTTTTGCACTAAGGGGTTGAGCATACAAACAAATAAGTGCATGGCAACCTCTGCTTCCCTCTGCGAAGGACCTATCTTTTACTTTTATGTATTTTCTCTTTTGGCAAGCACCATGTGGTGAGGAAAAATCTAGGCACATATATCCAGTTGGATATGGGTAGCCTAAGTTATTATTGTTGACATCACCCTTGAGGTGAATACATTGGGAGGCGAAATAATAAGCCCCTATATTTCTATGTGTCCGGTTGAAACGTTTTGCTCATGTGTATGCGGTGAGTGTTAGCAATCATAGAAGACTATATGATGGTTGAGTATGTGGAGCTCTAACTTAGACTCTGTTGAATAAGTTGCATTGCAATTGCTTGGTGACTGAGAACACAGGTTATTGGGTTTGAAGAGAATTCATTGTTTGAACCTTAACATGTGAATTGGTTGCCACTTTAACAAGAGAAGTTTTATAAGAAAGAATTGTTGTTATGATACTAGGAAAAGTGATTGAAATTGTCATTGATCAAACTTGTGTACTTTGCTAGCATCCACACTTCATAAATTATTTCTTTTATCATTTACCTACTTGAGGACGAGTAGAAATTAAGCTTGGGATGCTGATACATCTCCAGCGTATCTATGATTTATGAAGTATTCATGCTGCTATATTATCATTCTTGGCTATGTCGGCGTCCTCCGAACGGGGGTCCCCAGACTTGCCTGCCTGCGGTCCACAAGCGGCCCTGTACTGCCCATCTTCACCAGCAAACACTCAAGACCCTCGCGAGGGGCCAAGCCTCGCGAGGCGGACAATGAAAGACCTCCTCGGGGGCAGCCTCACCAGGCTGGCTCGCGAGGGGCGGAGAGATCAAGGCAAGGGGCACCTCGCGAGGTTCTTGTGACGCAAGCCATGACGACCAAGGCCAGGCGGGCACCAGGCGGGCGCCAGCGTGCAGTGTCCTCATTTCCTCTTTGGTTCTAAAGAGGCAAGCGTAGGCACAGAGTCCCGAGGCATCAAGCAAAGGTTTCCATATCGGTGCAAAAAGATCAAGACCAACAGGACAGTAGGATGTAGGTCACCGTGGAGCCCAAGACGGCGTCATCACCAGAGCCTTTGGCAGGCGAAGACCATCTTTTGTCAGGATAGCCTGTACTAGCTCTCCCCCTTCAAACTGGCCATTGTGGGGTCCCTTCCCGCCTAATATTTGGGAAGAGGACCCGGGCCTCTATAAATAGGGCTAGCCACCACCTTAGAAGGGAGAGGAGGATGCTAGACCGAATCAAGCTCACCAAGCACAAGAGTGATAACCCAAAAGTATAGGGGATCAATTGTAGCCTATTTCGATAAGAGTGTCGAACCCAACGAGGAGCTAAAGGTAGAACAAATATTCCCTCAAGTTCTATCGACCCCGATACAACTCTACTCACGCTTAACGTTTGCTTTACCTAGAACAAGTATGAAACTAGAAGTACTTTGTAGGTGTTGTTGGATAGGTTTGCAAGTTAATAAAGAGCGCGTAAATAAAAAGTAGGGGATGTTTAGATAAAGACACAACTAAGTTAGTTTTAGTAGAGAGCTTTTTGTCACGAGAAAGTTATTTGTCCCTAGGCAATCAATAA
Organism: Triticum urartu; assembly: GCF_056163025.1. Classification (NCBI taxonomy): domain Eukaryota; kingdom Viridiplantae; phylum Streptophyta; class Magnoliopsida; order Poales; family Poaceae; genus Triticum; species Triticum urartu. The sequence goes on along the minus strand of NC_141876.1, from coordinate 483,336,177 downwards.
CTAGACCGGTAATCACTATCGCAATTTTATTTGAGGGGGAGGCATAAGCTAACATACAATCTCTTCTTGGATAATATGCACTTATGATTGGAACTCTAGCAAGCATCCGCAACTACTAGAGATCATTAAGGTAAAACCCAACAATAGCATTATAAGGCATCAAGTCCTCTTTATTCCCATACGTAAACAACCTACTTACTCGGGTCTGTGTTTCTATCACTCACGCCATCCACCATAAGCAAATCATGAACATATTGCAAACCCTACAGCGGGGATCCCTCACGCTTGCGCGACACGGAGAGCACCATACGATAGCACCAATAATAAAACATGCAACTCAAACCAATCTGTATCATCAATTAACCCATAGGACAAAATAGATCTACTCAAACATCATAGGATAGCCATACATCATTGGGAAATAATATATAGCGTTGAGCACCATGTTTAAGTAGATATTACAGAGAATAAAAGAGGGGTTACACCGCTGCATAGAGGGGGAAGAGTTGGTGATGATGGCGGTGAAGTTTTTCGTGTAGATTGCGGTGATGATGATGGCCCCGGCGGCGTTTCGGCGCCACCGGAAGAGAGGGAGAGAGAGCCCCCTTCTTCTTCTACTTCCTTGACCTTCTCCCTAGATGGGAGATGGGTTTCCCCTCTGGTCCTTGGTCTCCATGGCATAGGACGGGCGAGAGCCCCTCCGATATTAGAACCGTCTCTTTGTCTCTCTTTGTTTCCGCGTTGGCAGATTCTACCCTTTCACCGTTTCTTAAATTACCGGAGATCCGTAACTCCGATTGGGCTGAATTTTGGACACGGTTTTTATCTAGATATTGGCTTCCTTGCGGTGAAAGAAGGGCACCAACTGCCTTACGGGGTGGCCACAAGGGCCCATGGCACGCCTAACCCCCTGGGGCATGCCCCCCTACCTCGTGGCCTCCTCGGACATTGTCTCGTGTTGATTCTTGTTCCCAAAAATCACATATATTCCAAAAAAATCTCCGTCAGTTTTTATCCCATTTGGATTCTGTCTGATATGGATTTTCTGTGAAACAAAAAATGTGCAACATACAGGAGCTGGCACTGGGCACTGGATCAATATGTTAGTCCCAAAAATAGTATAAAAAGTTGCCAAAAGTATATGAAAGTTGTATAATATTGGCATGGAACAATCAAAAATTATAGATACGACGGAGACGTATCAGCATCCCAAGCTTAATTCCTGCTCATCCTCGAGTAGGTAAATGATAAAAAAGATAATTTTTGATGTGGAATGCTACCTAGCATAATCTTGATCATGTAATCTAATCATGGCATGAATATTAAGACACGAGTGATTCAAAGCAATAGTCTATCATTTGACATTGAGATAATAATACTTCAAGCATACTAATAAAGCAATCATGTCTTTTCAAAATAACATGGCCAAAGAAAGTTATCATTACAAAATCATATAGTCTGGCTATGCTCCATCTCCACCACACAAAATATTCAAATCATGCACAACCCCGATGACAAGCCAAGCAATTGTTTCATACTTTTGATGTTCTGAAACCTTTTCAACTTTCACGCAATACATGAGCGTGAGCCATGGATATAGCACTATAGGTGGAATAGAATATGATGATGGGGGTTGTGTGGAGCAGACAAAAAGGGAGAAAGTCTCACATCGACGCAGCTAATCAACTGGCTATGGAGATGCCCATCAATTGATGTCAATGTGAGGAGTAGGCATTACCATGCAACAGATGCACTATGAGCTATAAGTGTATGAAAGCTCAAACTAGAAACTAAGTGGGTGTGCATCCAACTTGCTTGCTCATGAAGACCTCGGGCATTTGAGGAAGCCCATCATCGGAATATACAAGCCAAGTTCTATAATGAAAATTCCTACTAGTATATGAAAGTGATAACTCAAGAGACTCTCTATATGAAGAACATGGTGCTACTCTGAAGCACAAGTGTGGCAAAAGGATAGTAACATTGCCCCTTCTCTCTTTTCTCTCTTTTTTCTCTCTTTTTTCTTTTTTTGTAGGCTTCTTTGGCCTCTCTCTCTTTTTTGGGGCTTCTTTGGCCACTTTTATTTTGATAACCTCACATGGGATAATGTTCTAATAATGATGATCATTACACTTTTATTTACTTACAACTCAATATTACAACTCGATACTAGAACAAAATATGACTCTATATGAATGCCTCCGGCAATGTACCGGGATGTGAAATGATCTAGCGTAGCAATGACATCAAAAAACGGACAAGCCATGAAAACATCATGCTAGCTATCTTACGATCATCCAAAGCAATGTGACAATGATGCTCAAGTCATGTATATGATGATGATGGAAGTTGCATGGCAATATATCTTGGAATGGCTATGGAAATACCATATAGGTAGGTATGGTGGCTGTTTTGAGGAAGATATAAGGAGGCTTATGTGTGATAGAGCGTATCGTATTACAGGGTTCGGATGCACCGGCGAAGTTTGTACCAACTCTCGAGGTGAGAAAGGGCAATGCACGGTACCGAAGAGGCTAGCAATGATGGAAGGGTGAGAGTGCGTATAATCCATGGACTCAACATTAGTCATAAAGAACTCACATACTTATTGCAAAAATCTATTAGTCATCAAAAAAAAGTACTACACACATGCTCCTAGGGGGATAGATTGGTAGGAAAAGACCATTGCTCGTCCCTGACTGCCACTCATAAGGAAGACAATCAATAAATACCTCATGCTCCAACTTCGTTACATAACAGTTCACCATACGTGCATGCTACGAGAATCACAAACCTCAACACAAGTATTTCTAAAATCCACAACTACCCACTAGCATGACTCCAATATCACCGTCTTTATATCACAAAACTATTGCAAGGAATCAAACATATCATATTCAGTGATCTACAAGTTTCATGTAGGACTTTATGACTAACCATGTGAATAACCAGTTCCTGTCATCTCTCTAAATAGATATAAGTGAAGCAAGAGAGTTTAATTATTTCTACAAAAGATATGCCCATGCTCTAACAAATATAAATGAAGCAAAAGAGGATTCTTCAAATGGCGGTTTTCTATGTGAAGAGAAACAGGCAATCCAAACTTCAAATGATATAAGTGAAGCACATGAAGCATTCTATAAAGCCATACTCAAAAGATATAAGTGAAGTGCAATGAGCATTCTATAAATCAACCAAGGACTATATCATACCAGAATGGTGCATCAAAGAAAATTTAAAACTAAATGCAAAATACGCTCCAAGATTTACGCATATCATGTGACGAATAAAAATATAGCTCCAAGTGAAATTACCGATGATCGTTAGAAGAAAGAGGGGATGCGTTCCGGGGCATCCCCAAGCTTGGTTGCTTGGGAGTCCTTGAATATTTCCTTGGCGTGCCTCGGGCATCCCCAAGCTTAGGCTCTTGCCACTCCTTATTCCTTCATCCATCGTGATCTCTCCCAAAACTTGAAAACTTCAATCACACAAAACTCAACAGAAAGCTCGGTAAGATCCGTTAGTATAATAAAGCAAATCACTACTCTAAGTACAGTTGCAAACCAATTCATTTTTTTTGCATTGTAGCATATGTAATATAACTTTATCATGGCTTAATCCACTGATAGAAATTGATAGTTTCATCAAAACAAGCAAACTATGCATCAAAAACAGAATCTGTCTTAAACAGGACAGTCTGTACTAATATGAACATTCACCACATGTATGGTACTCCAAAAATTCTGAAAAAATTATAAAAAATAAACAATTTGTATAGAAAGACAGTGCAAAAAGTTTCAGGACCGTTTGACTTTCCAGAAAAAAATGTAAAATCGCACACTACAGACAAAGTTTCTGTTCCGCACCGCACAAACCAACAAGCAATGTGAACATCCTAATGGCAAACCTTGGCACATTATTTTTAGAATACAATGGAATTGTACAAGGGGATAATTATTTTTGTTGAAAAGTTTCTGTAATCAAGATTCACAAAGTTTCCGTGAGCATGGACAAAGTTCAAGGAGCTCCCCCACTTCAACAATGCTTATCTCTCTCACTTTCACTTTCCTTTTTGAAAAGTTTTGGGTTCCCCTCTTTTTTTTAAACTAGGTAAAAGCACTCAACAGAAGTAAATGACTCTCTAAAAATTCTGGGTTGTCTCCTTGGCAGCGCTTTCTTTAAAGCCATTAAGCTAGGCATAAGGTGCTCAAGTAATGAATCCACCCGGATCCCAAGGTATATCAAAGCCAATTTTAATTAACAATGATTTGTGATTTAGTAGTGAGCACAAAGTAACATATATCATGCAACAACGAAGTCTAACTCTCTTCCTATGCATCGGCATGTTATAAAAGAACAATTCGTGCACACATAGTAAAGGCCAATGCATAGTATAAGCAGTTTCTTGCAATTTTATCATGTTGAAAACATAGAGAGGCGGAGATGTAGTTCCTCTCTCATAATAATTGCAAGTAGGAGAAGCAAGCACATGCATATTATATCTATAAAAATCATCATGTGTAGTAGTGAAACGCAACCCATCAATATAATCCTTAATAATGGCATACTTCTCCGATATAGCGTAGTCGGGAGAATTCAAATAGATAATAGGACTATCGTGTGTGGGTGCAATAGCAACAATTTCATGTTTAACATAAGAAACTATAGCAAGTTCATCTCCATAAGCATAATTCATATTGGCATCTTGGCCACAAGCATAGCAAGCATCATCAAAAAGTGATATTTCAAAAGAATCAACGACATCATAACAATCATCATAGCAATCATCCTTTGGTAAGCATGAAGGGAAATTAAACAATGTATGAGTTGAAGAGTTACTCTCATTAGAAGGTGGGCACGGGTAGCTAATCCGCTCTTCCTCCTTTTGTTCTTCGCTCTCCTCATCATCTTTTTCATCCATTGAGCTCGCAGTTTCATCAATTTCTTCTTCCATAGACTCCTGCAAAATATTAGTCTCTTCTCGGACAGTGGAGACTTTCTCAATAAATTCATCAATATCATAATTGCATTTATAATTCTCATAGCAATATTTAAGGATAGCTAAATTTTCAGGTCTATAAACTGAATCATCAAAATCTTCAAACTCTTTAAACAAAGATTCAATTTCATAAGCACCCATAAAAGCAACGAATTCTTCTATTTGTTCCACATATAATAATCATATATACCATTAGCATAAGAAGCTAAGGTTTCATCATCATTAAATTCACATGAAAAGGGAATGTGTGGAGCCTTCATCCTAGAGCAACAAGTATAATCATATCTCAACAATAGTTGCCGAGCATACCAATGCAACTCATAAATTTGATCCCATAATAGTTTCCTTTTTTGAGTCAAGCGATAATCCCTAAAGTATTCATGTTGATCCAACGTTACTCCCATTATAAAGTTGAATGGGGTTTTCTCAGGATTATCAAAGTAGTACATAATATCTTTCACATAATGAGCATCGAGGGTTTTAGGAGGTTCCCCATCTCCATGAGTAGCAATTAAACCTAATTTTTTTGGTATTTCGTGTTCCATATCCATAACTAAAGATAGAGAACAACTTAGAACAGCAAATAAAAATTACTAGGTGATAAGGAAAACAAGCCACACGAGAATATTCACCCCACGCTATAACTCCCCGGCAACGGCGCCAGAAAAAGGTCTTGATAACCCACAAGTATAGGGGATCGATTGTAGCCTCTTTCAATAAGTAAGAGTGTCGAACCCAACGATGAGCTAAAGGTAGAACAAATATTCCCTCAAGTTCTATCGACCACCGATACAACTCTACGCACGCTTAACGTTTGCTTTACCTAGAACAAGTATGAAACTAGAAGTACTTTGTAGGTGTTGTTGGATAGGTTTGCAAGATAATAAAGAGCGCGTAAATAAAAAGTAGGGGCTGGTTAGATAGAGACACAATTAAGTTAGTTTTAGTAGAGAGCTTTTTGTCACGAGAAAGTTATTTGTCCCTAGGCAATCAATAACTAGACCGGTAATCACTATCGCAATTTTATTTGATGGAGAGGCATAAGCTAACATACTTTCTCTTCTTGGATCATATGCACTTATGATTGGAGCTCTAGCAAGAATCCGCAACTACTAAAGATCATTAAGGTAAAACCCAACCATAGCATTATAAGGCATCAAGTCCTCTTTATTCCCATACGCAAACAACCTACTTACTCGGGTCTGTGTTTCTATCAGTCACGCCACCCACCATAAACAAATCATGAACATATTGCAAACCCTACAGCAGGGATCCCTCACGCTTATGCGACACAGAGAGCACCATAGGACAGCACCAATAATAAAACGTGCAACTCAAACCAATCACGATCATCAATTAACCCATAGGACAAAACGGATCTACTCAAACATCATAGGATAGCCATACATCATTGGGAAATAATATATAGCGTTGAGCACCATTTTAAGTAGAGATTGCAGCGGGTAAAAGAGGGCTTACACCGCTGCATAGAGGGGGGACGAGTTGGTGATGATGGCGGTGAAGTTGTTGGTGTAGATTGCGGTGATGATGATGGCCCCGGCGGTGTTCGGACGCCACCAGAAGAGAGGGGGAGAGAGCCCCCCTTCTTCTTCTTCTTCTTCTTCCTTGACCTTCTCCCTAGATGGGAGAAGGGTTTCCCCTCTGGTTCATGGCCTCCATGGCATGGGAGGGGCGAGAGCCCCTCCGAGATTGGATCTGTCTCTCTGTCTCTCTTTGTTAATGCATTCTAGATTCTGGCCTTTCATCGTTTCTTAAATTCCCGGAGATCCCTAACTCCGATTGGGCTGAATTTTGGACACGATTTTTACCCAGATATTGGCTTTCTTGCGGCGAAAGAAGGGCACCAGCTGCCTTACGGGTGTCCACGAGGGCCCAGGGCGCGCTTGACCCCCTAGAGCGCGCCCCCTGCCTCATGGCCCCCTCGGGAATCGTCTCGCGTTGATTCTTCTTCCCAAAAATCACATATATTCCAAAAAAATACCCGTCAGTTTTTATCCCGTTTGGACTCTGTTTGATATGGATTTTTTGTGAAACAAAAAACGTGCAACAAACAGGAAGTGGCACTAGGCACTCGATCAATATGTTAGTCCCAAAAATAGTATAAAAAGTTGCCAAAAGTATATGAAAACTGTATAATATTGGCATGGAACAATCAAACATTATAGATACGGCGGAGACGTATCAAAGAGCACCTCTCCTCAGGAAGTTGTTCTTCCCTTGTAATTGTTCATCCCCAGCCCAAGAGGCAATCCACCACACCACACTGGAGTAGGGTATTACACCACATCGGTGGCCCGAAGCAGTATAAATCTTGTGTCCTTTTGTTCTGCGAGTTCGATGCGCTAAGCCTTGAGATTGCGGTGAGGGCATGAGCTAGAGGGAGGAGCGATCTGCGTGTGCACCCTAGTGTTTGAATCTCAAGGGTTTTGCCGGAATTCGAAATCCGACATTTGGCGCGCCAGGTAGGGGTGCGCCGAAGCTCCGCCTCTCCGCTCCCTTCCTCCAGCTTCAAGGGAGATGCCACCCCTCCGGCTAGGCAGTCGTGCGCCTGCGGATGCCCCGCGGGCCTCCTGGCCTTCACCCACACCTTGCGGCAGGTGCGGTGGCCGCACAAGTTCAAGCCAGAGATGTTGCCCCGCTACGATGGCGTGGCAGATCCGGTGGCCTTCTTGCTGGCGTATGAGAAGACTGTCCTCGAAGCCGGAGACGACGACCAGGTCATGGCCAGCTGGCCCCCCTAGCCCTCGCCAGCGCGCCACACGCCTGGCTGCTCAGCCTGCCAGGATCTTCGGTGAGCTCCTGGGAGGAGTTGCGCGGCCTCTTCGTTGTGCGCTTCGCGGCACCAGCGCCCCTCGCCGTCGCAACCCTCCTTGGTGGCTCGCAAGCACCACCCTCGGACCGTCACACCAAGCCATTTTTCTGCCAGATTGGCGCCACCTTCGCGCGGCAATGAGCTCCCCCGGGTTGGCCGGCACCCAAGGCCGACCTTACCTTCGACATGGGAGATTACCCCGCCTCCACCATCGGCTCGGGCGTGCTACCTATGCTTTGCACGCCCACCATATGCAGTGTAGCTGTCACCAAGACCCTCATCGACGGCGGCGCCGGTCTCAACCTGCTCTCTGTGGAGGCTTTCAGCCTTCTTCATGTACCACTCCAACGGCTCCGACCCAGTAAGCCCTTCTCTGGGGTCGGCGGCAGCTCCACCAGCCCCTTGGGGCAGATCCGCCTTCCTGTGACCTTCGGCACCCGCGACAACTATCGCACCGAGCTGATCGGCTTCGACATCGCCCGCATCGGCCTTCCGTACAACACCATCCTCGGAAACCCGGCTCTGGCTCAGTTCATGGCGGTGACCCATCCGGCATACAACCTCATGAAGATGCCCGGGAGCAAGGACGTCCTCACCGTAGTTGGAGATATCAACGAGGCTCTAGCAGCGCTCAAGTGCGCCCTCAAAACCACCGCGGTGGCACAACCGGAAAACAAGGCCACCCCAGGGGCTAAGGAGGCCGCACTAGCAAAGAAGAAGAAGTTTTTCACTCAAGATCGGGCCGAAACCAAGCAGGTGCCAGTCGAGGAATATGGGTCCTCAGGAGCCACCTTCACCATCGGCACCAACCTCGACCCAGATCAAGAGGAGGCATTGGTGAGGTTCCTACGCGTGAACAAGGACGTATTCGCCTGGGAACCCAAGCAGCTAGTGGGGGTCCCAAGAGGGATGATCGAGCATCACTTGAGGGTGTGCCCCAATGTGCACCCCGTGAAACAGAAGGCGCGGTGACAGTCCACGGAGAAGCAGTCCTTCATCGTCCAGGAAACCCGCAAGCTGGAGGCGGCAGGTGTCATTCACGAGTTTCGGTACCCGAGTGGCTGGCGAACCCTGTCGTCGTGCCGAAGAAAGGCGGGAAGGAGCGCATGTGTGTTGACTTCACCAACTGAGGGAGTCCTGGATTTGGGGGTCTCCGGACAGCCGTACTATATCCTTTGGCCGGACCGTTGGACTATGAAGATACGAGATTGAAGACTTCGTCCCATGTCCGGATGGGACTCTCCTTGGCGTGGAAGGCAAGCTTGGCAATACGGATATGTAGATCTCCTCCCTTGTAACCGACTCTGTGTAACCCTAGCCCCCTCCGGTGTCTATATAAACCGGAGGGTTTAGTCCGTAGGACAACAACAATCATACCATAGGCTAGCTTCTAGGGTTTAGCCTCTACGATCTCGTGGTAGATCAACTCTTGTAATATTCATATCATCAAGATCAATCAAGCAGGATGTAGGGTATCACCTCAATCAAGAGGGCCCGAACCTGGGTAAACATCGTGTCCCCCGCCTCCTGTTACCATCCGCCTTAGACGCACAGTTCGGGACCCCCTACCCGAGATCCACCGGTTTTAACACCGACATTGGTGCTTTCATTGAGATTTCCACTGTGCCGTCATCGCGAGGCTTGATGGCTCCTTCGATCATCAGTAACGATGCGGTCCAGGGTGAGGTTTTCCTCCCCGAATAGATCTTCGTATTCAGCAGCTTCGCACTGCGGGCCAACTCGCTTGGCCATCTGGAGCAGATCGAGAGCTATGCCTCTGGCCATCAGGTCAGGTTCGGAAACTTAAACTACACTACCGACATCCGCGGAGACTTGATTTCCGACGGATTCGAGCCCATGTCGGGTGCGCCAGAGAATCACGACGACCATGACGTAACTCTACCGTCGGACAGTGTTCGAGAGATCACACCTGCAACTACTCCAGCCCTCAATCCAGAGCAAATTACGCCATCCGAGGACAGGGGGATAGACCCCGCCATGGAGGCCGCACTCTCAGTGGTGATGGAGCCGGATACTGACTTCACCCCTTACAAGAGCCGTGTTGCCGAACCACTGGATTCGTCTCCGGCCACGGACTCCGAGCCACCTGCATCCGTGCCTATCGAATCCGATTGGGCGCCGATCATGGAGTTCACCTCTGCGGATATATTTCAACACTCACCTTTCGGCAATGTGCTAAATTCATTAAGGTCTCTCTCCTTGTCAGGAGATCCTTGGCCGAACTATGTCCGGCTAGAATGGGATGCGGACGACGAAGAACTTCGCTGCCCACCCACCACCCACTTAATAGCCTCTGTCGACGATTTAACCGACATGCTCGATTTCGACTCCGAAGACATCGATGGCATGGATGACGATGCAGGAGAGGAACAGGAACCAGTGCCCACAGGGCGCTGGACAGCCACTTCACCACATGACATATATATGGTGGATACACCCAAAGAAAACAATGACGAAGAACGGCAGGATGCAGCAAAGAACAGCTCCCTCGAGAAGCAAGCAAAGCGTTGGCCTAGGCGCCGCTCAAAATCCCGCCTTGGCAAAAACAGCGATAACAGCACAAGAGAAAATAACACTCCAGTCGACTCCAGAGGAAACGACGACCACATTGACCCAGTGGCAGAGCACGATGAAACTGCAAACGGCGAACATAGTACGGATCCGATGTCTGAACATGGCGACGCTGAGGATAAACCTCATCAGCCCCCCCTCTGGGGAGGAAAACAGTCCGGACGAAGATGCACACATCATCCCGGAAACGCACTTGGAACAATAGAACCTCCGCAGAAGGCTTATTGCCACAACGAGGAGTCTGAAGAAGCAGAAGCAAAGGCTTAAGGCCACACAAAATACGCTCAACAACAGGTGGAACAAATTGCTCGACAACAAAGAAAAGTATGGTGGAAGTTACCACACAAAGAGCTATCCAAAGCGCAAGCTATTACCTGAATTCGACGATGACGCCTTAGAGCCCACACAGCCGAAAAATAAAACGGCCAACCGGCCGGATCAACCACCTTGTGATCGCGATAGAGCGGCTAACAAGGCCGCACATAAGTCAACACATGATCTACGTGAGAACTTGTGCCAAAAATCCAGTATGACCAGATCGATCTATGGATCTAGGAAGCGCGCTCTGGCACAAAATCAAAACCGAATACTACAACCGTCTGAACGCCATGATACATCCAAATACAGGGGTGCCGCACACCCCCTATGTTTCACCGATGAGGTGCTGGACCACGAATTTCCAGAAGGATTCAAACCAGTGAACATAGAGGCATACAACGGGACCATAGACCCTGGGGTCTAGATTGAGGACTTTATCCTCCATATCCACATGGCTCGCGGAGACGATCTCCACCCCATCAAGTACTTGCCCCTCAAGCTTAAAAGACCAGCTCGGCACTGGCTGAAAAGCCTCCCCGAAAACTCAATTGGAAGTTGGGAGGAGCTCGAGGATACTTTTTGGGCTAATTTTCAAGGGACCTATGTCCGACCTCCGGATGTAGACGATTTAAGTCATATAATTCAACAACCCGGAGAGTCAGCCCGAAAGCTTTGGAACAAGTTTCTCACTAAGAAGAACCAAATCGTCAACTGCCCGGACGCCGAAGCCTCAGCAGCTTTCAAGCACAGTGTCCGAGATGAATGGCTCGCCAGACACCTCGGCCAAGAAAAACCGAGAACATTGGTAGCCCTGATAAACCTCATGACCCGCTTTTGCACGGGCGAAGATAGCTGGCTAGCCTGCAGTAGCACCAGCGACCCAAGCACATCCGAAGTCAGGGATGGCAATGGAAAACCACGATGCAGTGAAATCAAGCGTATAAATAAAGAAGACAACCCAGATAATACGGCGGTAAACGCCGGATTCAAGGGCTCTCGACCAGGTCAGCGGAAAAAGCCTTTCGAAGGCAACAGAGATGGACTGTCCAGCCTAAACAAGATTCTAGACAAAATATGTCAGATTCATGGCACCCCTAATAAACCTGCAAATCACACCCACAGAGAATGCTGGGTCTTCAAGCAGGCTGGTAAGCTAAACGTCGAACACAAGGGGAGGGAGACACCAAGCGAAGACGAGGACGAACCTCGCCAGCAAAGCACTGGAGGACAGAAAAAATTCCCACCAGAGGTTAAGACAGTAAACATGATCCACGTGACGAAGAGGAGAAGCAAACATGCACTCCGAGACATACGCGTCGTAGAGCCCGTCACCCCTAAGTTCAACCCCTGGTTGGCCTGCCCAATCACTTTTGATCACAGGGATCACCCGACAAGCATCCAGCATGAAGGATTGGCTGCCTTGGTGTTAGACCCAATAATAAACAGATACCATCTCACACGAGTCCTTATGGACGATGGAAGTGGTCTAAATCTGATATATCAGGACACAGTCCGCAAAATGGGGATAGACCCGACAAAAATCAGCCACAGTAATACTACCTTCAAGGGAGTAATACCAGGCCTAGAGGCCCGCTCCACGGGCTCTCTAATACTAGAGGTTGTATTCGGTTCACCCAACAACTACCGAAGTGAGAAATTAGACTTCGACATTGCTCCATTCCGAAGCGGCTATCAAGCACTACTCGGAAGAACAACTTTTGCTCGTTTTAATGCGGTGCCACATTACGCTTCTCTAAAGCTTAAGATGCCTGGTCCACGTGGCACCATCACAGTTAGTGGAAATATTGAGCACCCTCTATGCGTGGAAGAATGTGCGGCGGCTTTAACAGCCGAGCACTAGACGGCCTCACCAACCTGAATAAATGACAAGTCGTCAAGACCACGGACACGGTTAGACGAGTCCGACGCATCACTAGATATACCTAAGATTGGTTTGATGGTTAAACCCTCATAGGCGGTACCAGGGCCTTCCCGCGTGTAATCAGGGCTAGTTCGGCTCAACTTGACTTATCTTGAATTTTAATGGTTTATCGAGAATAACCATTTTTTTGGCACGACAACTTTCACCTAAGTTCTTCTCTTTTACAGATGACAATCGCGCTACACCCATCCAAGACACGGCACAACGGAGACACAGGCGCAGACGTGCAGCAGGGACCCGCTCAAAGGTTTCTTTTCAGATTAAGACGCTGCGTAAACCTTTTTACTGTTTCTTGTTGTTCACATCCCCGGATACTCAATACAACCGAGAAGGATGCTGACATTATTGGCATTTCGCCACGTCATAATATTGCACGTACCTAGACACTCGGGGTTTATTATTAAGGGCATTGTTCAGCCCGGCATATGTTATAAAGACCGAATACCTTAGGGAGTGTTCGGCGTCGCGAGTTTGGCCTTATATGCATCAGATCCGAATCATGTCTTTGGTCAAATGTTGGGTTTGCCCGGCTCCCGTGTTTTGCTACCTTCCGTTCCGCTCTATCGGCTAAGGCGGCACCGGGAGAACTACTGCGATTGTGCCCTGGTTCATCCGGATGAGCACCTCAGTAGAGAAAACCAAAAACTGACTGTCATGATAAAGGGCGAGACCGATCAACCACGCATTAACGAAGGGCTGTTTCCCGGTCATGTACGTATGTGCACCGTATTCGAACGAGCACAGAGGTACCGGGGGCTATATAGTAGTCCAACTGTCAAACTCCTATGGCTAAGTGAAAGTGTTAAAGCAATATAGTCCGATTGCCTCGTTCGTTGCGCTACCACCTCCTTAATGGACCAAGACGTTGGATCAAGTGTGAATACACGTTTTTTGCGAACACCCCCGCATTATATGTGTGGCAGTTGAAGCCGACAATTGCAAACTTTAAGGTTATATACATATATACATAAACGGCCGCACAGGAGGCATCATAATACTTTCAAGCAAAAGTATAAACACAACCTTTATAATTCAATAAAACATTGTTTTTGCAATGGGAATACATGTCACTAGAACATAATATTCTTCGAGTACTGAGCCTCTATTGAGCGAGCACCTTCAAGGACTTCTTCAAAGTAGTGCTCGGCAGATACTCGGCCTATGGCCGAACTCTGGGTTGCAATACCGGTGGCCTCCATCTCTGCCCAGTATGTCTTGACACGGGCAAGCCATACGCGCACTCTCTATCCACGCTGACCTCTTCATAGCGTCGATGTGCGGCACAGCACCAAGGAGCTGTTGCACTAAACTAAAATAACTATTCGGCCTTGGCCCTTCCGGCCACAGATGATCCACAATAGACCTCATGGCAAGCCCGGACAACCTATGGAGCTCGGCCCACTCGACCATTCACTCATTCAACAGCAGCGGACACACTGGAACATGGAACTGTGACCAAAATAGCCTTTCCACTTCACGATCTTTTTGACCCTTGAAGTACTCAGCTGCATCAGCAGCACTGGCTGCCAAAACCACGTATGCGTCTGCAAAACTCCATAGTTGATCAATAGGGGCATACTTCGGATCTCCGAACTTCGTCCGCAACAAAAAGGGCTTCCCAGCCGCGATATCTCCAGCTTGACACAGCTCCTCCTTCGCTGCTCTGATTTTAGAGCAGGCTTCCTTGGCTGCTACCATGGCCTTCTCCAAGTCTGTCGCCTTCGCTCGACTTTATTTTTCAAGAAGCTGGTAATGGTCGGCGGCATCTTTTAACTCAACGGCCATCTTGGCTATTTTTTTTCCTTGCTTTGGCAATGCGCAGCCTGTTCGGCCCTCAGCTCTTCGACCGCCTTTAGAGCGGCCGCATCACTATTCCTGGCTTGTTCCTTGGCTCGGGCAATTTCCGCCCGAAGGGTCTCCACAGCGGCAACTCCATCTGCAGTCACAACATATTTAAAGATACTAGCATCATGCTCCTCTTACTATGTATCGATCACCGGAGAAATCACATACCCTGTGCCTCGTCGAGCCGCTTGTTGACAAGCATGATGTAGGCATCTGCCCCATCAAGTTGCCGCTTCAGCTCGGCAAACTCACCAGTCCAGAGGAAAAAAATCCCCTCGTCCGAAGACAAAAGCAAAGGGGGGCACTATCTCTTTCCCTCCCAAGAAGAAGAGGGCCGCCTCCGAAGATTGGGAGAAGCAGGCTCCCAAGCGAGGCAAGATGCCTCCGGGAAGCGGCCCGGGCCTGGAGGACATCAAAGCGCAGTCTCATGACGTGGAGGGGCCTCCGACCCAATCGTAAGTGAACAAGGTTGTTCTAGACATATCCCGTTCTTTTCATATGATGCCTGAAATATACATTTTTTTACAGCCCAACGCGCAGTCCCCTTCAACAATCCTCTTCCTCGGGGGACCTTCTCCCAGAGATGATGGAAAGCGAGACACCCCCACCGGCCTCTCCATCCAATAGGGCAGACGATCTTGAGGTGTCATTGCGGAGGGTCTCCCCTGACCAACAAGTGGTGCAAGGGATGACAAAGATGCTATATGAAGGTGATACTTCGGCGGCCCAGGGTCCGGGGAACAATAATGAAGACCCTGAACAGTCCAGAATGCAGTAGGATACAAATAAACGGATCCCTTCAAAGGGTGGCCGTACTCCTGCGGCTGCCTCCAGAGACCCGGAGGCGCCAGATATCTTGAAGAACATGCTGTGGCAGGCGTCTATTTCAGAGGAACATCGTACCTTGATGAGTATGGTGGTTGAAAAGGTCCTATCCGCGAAGAGCGGATTGAATGAGGCCTTTGCGAGCCTTCTAAGAGGCTTCGAGGTTTGTAATGTAACATGTGGAATTGTGTTTTATTCAGAGAATACACTTGTGTATAGACAGTAGCCCCTGAGACTTCGGTTGGCTTCCCCTGGGAGGCGAACCGAGGATCAAGAAGAAAGTTTGGAGGACTAAACTGATTAACTTTGAACATAGGCTACTTCCCCTTGGCTACTTCTCGGACTGCGGATATTGCCGAACTGCAACGGAAGCTTGATGTGGTCGGGGATGACATTACATTGATCAATATGCGTCTTGACGAGTCACAAGGTATGTATTCGGGGCGGTCTATGTACATACATTTTTGTGATATAAGCGTAACGCTAAAAGCTATACCTGGTTACAGATGGTGCTACCACCGTTGAAATTCTTTGGGCGGAGCTAGCCCGGGCCAAAGAGCAGGCCCGGTGTAGTAATGTGGCTGCCGAGAAGGCATCGACTGAGTTAGAAGCTGAACGGGCTGCTCGGCGTCAAGATGAGGAGAAGATATCCATGATGGTGCTTGAGCTAAAAAGTACTGCCAGCCACTGTGAGCTCCTTGAGAAGGAGAAAGAAGCCAAAAGGGCTGAAATTGAAAAGGCTTTATGAGAAGGAAGAGAAGCGCATTCTGAATCCAGAGCGGCCCGTGAGGAGATCCGGCAAGCTGGGGAGATTGCGGATGGTAAGACATTTTTACTACAGGCTAAGTTCGGCGATCCAAACTACGCTCACATGAACCAATTGTGGAGTTCTCCAAATGAGTTTTTAGACTTGCCGAAGAGTTCGTCCGATGCGGTGCAGTATTATCAGGCGCGAGAGGGGTACGCAATGGAGAAGCTTTTCTGGTCATAGTTCGGTGCATCGAAGCGCCCCCTGTTGCTGAATGAGCAGATGTCCCAATGGGCCGAGCTTCATAGGATATCCGGTGCTGCTATGAAGAACTTCATAATCCAGTTATGGCCAACTGAGCCTGTTCTGAATAATTACTTTGGCTTGGTGCGAGCGACTTGTTGATGCAATGCCGCGCATCGACGCTGTGAAGCGATCGGTGTTCATCGAGGGTGCCCGGATGGCTTTTGCCCGAGTCAAGACATTCTGGGGGAATATGAAGGCCATCGACGTTGTGGTGAAGAGTCCGTCCAAGGGAAGGGACCGCCATGAACCGGAGCATTATTTTTAAGACGTCCTAGTAGCTGCCCGCTTGATAGAGGGTCAATGCTCGAAAGACATAATGTTCGAGTGAGGTGTATAAGAATTGTACGAGACAATTTTATAGTGAATCTATTTGTATATTGTGCTTGAAAGCTGGGGCTCCTCCTGTGTGGCCGTTTTAATATAAACTGAAAGATTTCTAGTCATCGGCTTCAACCCCCTTGTAGGAAGTACAGGTGTCGGTGTCAAAACCGGCGGATCTCGGGTAGGGGGTCCCGAACTGTGCGTCAAGGCCGGATGGTAACAGGAGACAAGGGACAAGATGTTTTTTACCCAGGTTCGGGCCCTCTTGATGGAGGTAATACCCTACTCCTTCTTGATTAATATTGATGATATGGGTAGTACAAGAGTAGATCTACCACGAGATCAAGGAGGCTAAACCCTAGAAGCTAGCCTATGGTATGATTGTTGTGTATGGAGATGATTCCCTACGGACTACAACCCTCCGGTTTATATAGACACCAGATAGGGTTAGGGTTACATAGAGTCGGTTACAATGGTAGGAGATTTTGAATATCCGCATCACCAAGCTTGCCTTCCACGCCAAGGAAAGTCCCATCCGGACACGGGACGAAGTCTTCAATCTTGTATCTTCATAGTCCAGGAGTCCGGCTGAAGGTATAGTCCGGCTACCCGAACACCCCCTAATCCAGGACTCCCTCAGTAGCCCCCGAACCAGGCTTCAATGACGATGAGTCCGGCGCGTAGATTGTTTGGCATTGCAAGGCGGGTTTCTCTCCAAATCTTGTGTACCTGTAGGAATAATGTCCGATTTTTGTAATGTAGTGCTCCTCGGCTTCCACGCCCAATAATGGCCGTCTTCCATGTGTTCAAACGAATGCGAAAAGCCGGGGTGTTTTTACATCCACACCCCTAGCCGTATAAACGAGCCGCCTATTTAACGGGATGGGGATTTAGGTCCAAACCACATCTTCTCCTTTCCGCGAGTTATCATCAGAGCGCTTCCAGCAAAGGTCCATTCCAACATGACCAGCCGTCGCAGCTCCTCCCCTCGCCCCTCCGGTCCCAAACCCGGGGACTGGGAGAGTTGCACCATCCCGCATAGCGAGTTAGCGTCACTTCAGGCCAAAGGATTTCTCCCTCAGGCATACATGGTCCTGGTCCGAGCCGGTCTCGCCACCTATAATGGCGGAAAACAAGCGGAGAGCACCCCCAATCCTTTTAAAGGAGAGCGGGTGTGCCTCGTCCCCTATCTAACAAGGGGACTGGGATTTCCAATTCACCCATTTCTCCGCGGGCTTCTGGAGTTCTACGGCCTCCAGCTGCACAACCTCACGCCCGCCTCCGTATTGCATATTGCGGGTTTCGTCGCCCTTTGTGAGCTATTTTTAGGCGTTGAGGCTCATTTCGCGCTGTGGAAGAGGTTATTCTGCCTGGTGCCCCATTCTAAAGAGGGGTCTATATACCAAGTGGGCGGAGCCGAAGTATGGTGCATCGCCGGGACCGGATACCTCTCCGGAACCCCGAAGAAGGCGTCCGAGGACTAACCTTCGGAATGGTTTTATATAGATGATGTCCCGCTACCGGACCCTATCCGGGTCGGTCCTCCTGAGTTCAACAGTGCTCCATTGAAGAAACGCTTGAGCTGGCGTCCGCGGAGCTCTCAGAGAGAAAGCGACAGAGACGTCCTTTACCTGATGGGCCGGATAAGACTGTTGGCTCATTCCGGACTAACCATGATTGGAGTCATGGCCGCATGCATTATGCGGGGGGTGCAGCCACTTCAATATAGAGGCCACCCCATGTGGGATTTCAACGGGGAGGATGACGCCACCCGTTACGGTCGTAAGGGGCCGGCTTCAGCTGCCGCCCTAGTAAAGATCTTATCCTCTTTGTACAAGGGAGAAAAGGAGGAATTCCTCCGCATCAACCCGCAGGCCGGATTTACTATGTACGATCCTCCAAGTTGGGTAAGTGAACAACTGCGCTTGCCCGTTTGTTTTATACTCCCACGGTTAGATATGTAGTCTAACGGCTTCAATGCAGGAACTGCGACAGGTAGTAAAGTATATAAACAGTCGCCCTCCACAACTCGAGGACCCAGAACGGTCCCTCGATCCGGACTCTGAAGAGGATCCGGACATATCGGTGGAGCTTATCGACGGGGTGTTCCATCAGCTAAGCAAGGACTATACCTTGGTAGCCATCACGGCTGATTACCCAGGGTTAATCCCGGCCTCCCAGGTGACAGAAACCGGAGTCTCATTCCCTTGAGAGAGATTCCACTCTCACGTATTCCGGTGTTTCTGACGACAACCGTGTTTTGCAGGGGAGATTTCTGAGGCAGGAGGCCGAACCTGCGGCGGCTAGCCAGCGAGGGGCCGCAGGGCCCCGTGGGGCAAAAAGGAATGTAGTCCGGACTGAGATGCCGGCGCAAAGGTATAGGCACCCTCTGCTTCCCTGGTGTTATTCTGTCAGGGCATATTAACGTTCGTGCTATCTTCAGAACGAAGAGACCTCGCCGGACTATATCTGGAGAGGTTGCCAATCGCGCCTCCACCAGCCAGGCTCCAACGTTTGGCCAGGAAGCGAAGGCGAGCACAAGGCGTGCACCGGACGCTCCTCCGATAGAGGATGCGGACAGGCTGTCTGCCACAAATTCTGAAGTGGAGAGTGCCGTGAACCACAAGCGTCGCCGGACAGTTCTACGCGACGCTTGTTTCTCCCAAGAGGCTTTAGATGCCTTTAATTCAGGATATGCATACCTCTGTGCCGCTCAAAATGGTTTAGCCAGAGCCACAGAGCAGTATGTAAAAGACATACGGGTAAGAAAATTTTGGTCAAATATATATATACCCGTAGCCCCCGAGACTTGAAACAGTTAGAGCAACTGATTTAAGGATCATTTAATATTCAGGTTCTTACAGAGAAGAATATTGTACTGTCCCAGGAGCTGGAAAAGTGCAAGGCCCAACTAGAGGCCGCACTAGCCGCAGCAGGGGAGCCCAAAGAGACCCCCTCAGGTAAGATACACTTCGAAAGATTAGTATTGTGCGGTGTGGGTGCAAATCTGACAAATCCTGTTGCAGATGGCGCCGGACTCGATCCGGAAAAGCAACAACTCTTACGCCGGCTAAAGGCCGGTGAGAGTATGTTGACAAAGGTGAGGCGAGAGAAGAATGATCTTCAGGATGCCAACACCAGGCTGGACGTCAAACTTAAAGATGTTCGTGGCCAGCTGTCGGACTCCACGAAGGAGAATCAGTGGCTTCGACGCGGCATATTTAGTAAGTGCTTGAACGAACTTTGAAAAAAGAGTTCGGCGAGGAAGTCGACTAACAGAGTAATGTCTATAGGTATGCTCACAGGTCGTCCTGCAGAGGAGATGCCTGGTTCTACGGGTGACCGTCTTCCCGAACTCATGCAACTGCACGAGCGAATTCGACAGGCGATGCGAGGTGTTGCCCAAGCCTTATGGCCTTCCCACTCCATGCCCGAGGGCCTTGGATAGCTTGCGGAGAAGCTGAAGGGAGCTCGGCGGCGCTTCCGGTTGTGGAAGATATCGGCCTGCCGACAAGGCGCTAGGGAAGCCTCGGCCATGGTGAAGACCCGTTTTACGAAGTCTGACCCAAACCATATGGCCGAGGTCGGACCAGTGGGGCCTGACGGGAAGGAGATCCCTGCGAGCTTAGTATACGGCCAAGTAGAGTTGGCCGCGAAGTATTCCCAGCAGGACTGTAAATTAGACAGCCTGTTAGATGGTATAGAAGAGGAATACAATCAGTCAGAATGACTATGTAATTTTAAATTGACATGTGTAATGCCTTCTAGCCGGATTGTAGATCGTTTGTCGTTGCCGACCTTTTCGCTTCAACCTCGGGACCTGACGGTCCGGAGTGTGTCCGAATACCATAGCGGTTATATAAGAACCGTGGTATGCGTGGAGACCAGGCGTAGGGGTCATTAGTGCTTTATCAGACAAGTGCCCAACTAGTTATGTTATATTACATGGTTAGTAAGAAACATCTTCCAGAGAGAATAGTTCCGTTAGGGGTTCCTTTCGCTGGGAGGCATGCCCAAAAGTGCATGTCCAGACTGCGTAAAAAGACGCAGAAAAAAGCATCTGGGGGCGCATAGAATGAGTAAAAAGATCATCTTTTATCTCACCGACCGAATATTCCCTTAAGAACGCTAGCTTTCGGCTTCACCCAGTCTGAGGTACACATCCGGCTGACCCGGCAGTAACAATCGCAGAGGTGCTCCCTTTACCGCCTAGCCGAACAATCGGGAACGTAGGGGTAAGCACAGGAGCCAGGCAACCCAGCTTGGCCAAAACTTAAGTCATATCGATGCATATAATGGTGAAAAAAGGTACATGCGGAAGTTTGACGCATGTGTTGGGCGTGAAGCCCGTATAAATAAGCTTCTATTAAAGAAGCCCCCAGGTTTAATGAGCGCGAGTGGCGCGTCACTAGATGAGCCTTTAAGGGCTATAAAAGAAAAGAGGGGAAGGAGAGAAATGTAAGACGGAAAAATGCAAAAAATGGACAGAGGAAGGAGACGAACACAGAGTCTGGCGCTAGGCATAGAATCTTCGGAGACGGGTGGCGTTGCACGGGTTCGGCTCGAGTCGGTTATCCGACGCATCTCGCAGGCGGTACGCCCCGCCAGTCAAGACTTGGTCGATTATGAATGGACCTTCCCACTTGGGCTTGAGTTTGTCCCTTTTCTTATCCGGCAGGCGTAGAACTAGTTCGCCAACATTGTAATTTTTGGCCCGTACTTCTCTGCTTTGATATCTTCGGGCCCGCTGTTGATAAAATGCGGAATGGGCTTTTGCCACGTCATGCTCCTCCTCCAGGGCGTCCAAGTTGTCCTGCTGATCGAGCTCGACTTCTCTTTCTTCGTACATGCGCACTCTAGGTGAGTCATGAATTATGTCGCAGGGCAGAACTGCCTCTGTGCCGTGCACCATAAAAAATGGTGTGTATCCGGTGGTGCGATTTGGGGTGGTCCGCAGCCCCCATAGCACGGAGTCGAGCTCCTCTACCCAGTGCGTGTTAGATTCCTTGAGGGACCGCACCAGTCTGGGTTTAATGCCGCTCATGATAAGACCATTTGTACGTTCGACCTGGCCGTTGGTTTGTGGGTGATAGACGGAAGCATAATCGAGCTTGATGCCCATGTTTTTGCACCAGAGTTTTACCTCGTCGGCGGTAAAGTTTGTACCATTATCGGTTATGATGCTGTGGGGGACGCCATAACGGTGTACAACCCCGGATATGAAGTCTATCACAGGTCCGGATTCGACCGTTTTAACAGGCTTGGCTTCTATCCATTTGGTGAATTTATCCACCATGACCAGTAAGTATTTTTTCCTATCGGTCCCACCTTTAAGGGGTCCGACCATGTCAAGCCCCCAGACCGCAAAAGGCCAGGTGATGGGTATAGTTTGGAGTGCGGTGGGTGGCATATGGCTTTGGTTGGCAAAAAGTTGGCAACCAGCACATCGTTGGACTAGGTCCTGAGCATCTGCCCAGGCCGTCGGCCAATAAAAGCCTGTACGGAAAGCCTTGCTAACAAGGGACCGAGCAGCGGCGTGGTGACCACCGAGTCCGGCATGAATTTCATCCAGAAGGTTCCGCCCTTCCTCTTCGGAGGTATTGAAGGACTCCGGTAGTGCTTTTCTTATAAAGCTCTCCCTCATGGACTCTATAGGCTTTAGATCGCCGCACTATGCAGAGGGCCTCGTTTTGGTCCTCCGGGGGTTCCTGCCTAGTAAGGTAGGCTAGGAATGGTTCTGTCCACGGGGCGATGCCCGCCATTATTACGTGGGCTGAAGGTGTAATTTCATTGGCAGAGCCTCCAATTGTGTCAGATTGTTCGGCGTCGAGTGGTGCGGCTGGGTCCGGGCTCTTATTTGCGGGTTCCCCCTCCCATTCTACAGATGGCTTGAACAATCTTTCCAAAAAGATGTTGGGGGGGACTGCATCGCGTCTTGCTCCGATGCGTGCCAGGACGTCCGCTACTTGATTGTTTTCTTGGGCTATATGGTGAAACTCCAGCCCTTCGAACCGAGCTGACATTTTTAGGACAGCGTTGCGGTAAGCTGCCATTTTTGGGTCCTTGGCGCCGAGGTCACCATTTATTTGGGATATCGCGAGGTTTGAATCCCCGCGTACCTCTAGGCGCTGGATACCCATGGATACTGCTATCCGGAGGCCATGTAGGAGGGCCTCATATTCGGCTGCATTGTTGGAATCCATGTACATGATCTGGAGCACATATTGGACTGTGTCTCCTGTGGGGGACGTCAGGACGACGCCAGCCCCCAGTCCGGCCAACATTTTGGAGCCGTCGAAATGCATAATCCAGTTTGAATATGTGCCGTACTCTTTAGGGAGCTCGGCCTCCGTCCATTCTGCGACGAAGTCAGCCAAAACTTGCGATTTAGTAGCTCGCCGTGGCTTATAGGTTATATCGAACGGGAGAAGCTCGATGGCCCATTTTGCAATCCGGCCCATTGCGTCGCGATTGTTGATAATATCGTTGAGTGGTACTTCCGAGGCTACTGTTATGGAACACTCTTGAAAGTAGTGTCGTAGCTTCCGGGATGCCATGAATACCGCGTATGCAATCTTTTGATAATGCGGGTACCGTGATTTGCATGGAGTGAGGATGGTGGATACGTAGTAGACAGGCCTTTGAAGGGGGAATTTGTGTCCATCCGTTTCCCGCTCGACAACGAGTACTGCGCTGACAACTTGATGTATTGCTGCAATGTACAATAACATTGGTTCGCCGGTGTTCGGCACGGCCAGGACTGGGTTTGTTGCCAATATGGCTTATATTTCATCAAGTCCGGTCGTGGCGGCCTCTGTCCACTCGAAGTGTTCGGTGCGCCGAAGGAGGCGATTGAGGGGTAGTGCCTTTTCTCCCAAGCGGGAGATGAAGCGGCTTAAAGCCGCCACGCATCTGGTTAATTTTTGTATTTGTTTGAGGTCCTTTGGGATATCCAATTGTGACAAAGCTCGGATCTTGGCTGGATTTGCTTCAATTCCTCAACCAGATACAATGAAGCCCAAGAACTTTCTAGCTGGAACACCGAAGACGCATTTTTCCGGGTTGAGCTTGATGTCATATTTTCGGAGGTTATCGAATGTAAGCCTCAAGTCGTCTACTAGAGATTCGACATGTATTGATTTGACGACCACATCATCCACATACGCCTCCACTGTTTTGCCGATCTGATTTGCCAGACATGTCTGGATCATGCGCTGATATGTTGCATCGGCGTTTTTTAGCCTGAAGGGCATTGTGTTGAAGCAGAATGGGCCGTATGGTGTGATGAATGCTGTTGCAGCTTGGTCTAATTCTGCCATCTTGATTTGATGGTAACCGGAGTATGCGTCGAGGAAACACAACAAATCGTGTCCTGCGGTGGCATCGATAGTTTGGTCGATGCGGGGGAGGGGGAAGGGATCCTTTGGGCAAGCCTTGTTAAGGTCTTTAAAGTCGACACACAGGCGCCAGGATTTGTCCTTCTTTGGTACCATCACCAGGTTTGCTAGCCAGTCCGGATGTTTTATGTCTCTGATGAATCCGACCTCCAATATCTTGGCTAGCTCCTCTCCCATAGCCTGTCTCTTGGGTTCGGAAAAACGCCTAAGGGCTTGTTTGACAGGTCTAAATCCTTTTAGGATATTTAAGCTGTGTTCGGCCAGCCTACGTGGGATCTCTGGCATGTCTGAAGGGTGCCAGGCGAAGATGTCCCAGTTCTCTCGTAGGAACTCTCGTAGTGCGGCGTCTGCATTAGGGTTCAGTCGTGCCCCGATTGAAGCTATTTTTAGTGGGGTCCGTTGGATGGACCTGGAATTTGACTATTTCGTCGGCTGGCTTGAAGGATGTGGATTTGGATCTCTTATCGAGTATCACATCATTCCTGTTAACCGTGGAGCGCAGCGCAGTCAGTTCCTTGGCCACTAAGGCTTCGGATAGCGCCTCAAGGGCTAATGCAACCGTCTTGTTTTCGGCGTGGAGTGCTATGTCCGGATCACTAGCTAGAGTGATAATTCCATTCAGCCCGGGCATCTTAAGCTTCATGTACCCGTAATGGGGTATTGCTTGGAAGATTGTGAATGCTTCTCGCCCTAGTAAAGCGTTATATCCGCTCTTAAACGGGGCCACCTGAAACGTGACTTCTTCGGACCTGTAATTATCCGGCGTGCCGAACACCACATCTAGTGTGATTTTTCCTATGCAGTGCGCTTCCCGACTAGGGATTATTCCTCTAAAGGTTGTGCTGCTTCGCTCGATGCGGTTCCAGTCTATTTCCATTTTTTGAAGGGTTTCCTCATAAATGAGGTTCAGTCCGCTGCCTCCATCCATGAGCACCTTGGTGAGGTGAAAGCCGTCCACTATGGGACTGAGGACCAATGCGGTTGGTGCTCGGGCTGTTCGGAATCTAGGTTCATCACTTGCGTTGAAGGTAATAGCAGTGTCGCTCCATGGATTTATTGTTGCAACTTGATAGACTTCGGCGAGGTTGCGGAGTGTTCTTTTTCGCATATTGTTTGATGCGAAAGTCTCGAAGACTGTGAGAACGGTACTGGTGTCCTCAGGCTGGCTTTCTCCGGCCTCCAGAATTAAGAGGTCCTCGCCAATTTTGGCCACCTGCCGGAGTATCCAACATGCTCTAAGGCTGTGAGTTGGTGTGGCGTCCTCTGTACTGTGAATTCTACAGGGTCCATCAAGCCACCTTTCCAGTACGGTTCCATGCCTTGTAGAGGGTTTTGGTTTTTTGGTGTTTATCCTGGGTGTCCTATGATGATGCACCCTCTTAGTTCAGACGGGATTACTATTCAAGGCCGGATTATCCCAAAACTTTATTTCGGTTTTCCAGGCGCTTTCCATCGCACAGTATTTTTGTACTATGGACGCCAAGTCAGCGAAGCATGTAATATCACGACGACTTACGGCGTTAAGGATTCCCTCGTCCGTGCAATTACTGCAGAAAATTGAGATTGCGTCTCCCTCGCGGCAATCCTTTATCCTGTTCATAACCAGGAGGAATCTGGCCCAGTAATGATGTACTGTTTCCTCGGGCCTCTGCCTGATTTGGGAGAGATCGCTTATGTTCGGGTTGGCGGGTGTCGTTGAATCTGAAACCTCATCCAATCCAAGATTCGGAGGCCGAAGAGTTTCCGAACTCTGAAGTTTGGATTCTTGGATGTTGTCCAACGAACCTAGCCCGTTGCCTGATCCTAAGCTCAGGTCTTGAGTTACATCCTCCTCTCCGCGGGTATCCGGCTTGGAGGAGTCGGGAATTCGGACGTAGCTAGTCCTTAAAATAGATGAAGGGTCACCGCACTGCGCCTCTACCACGACAACGTGGTGGGTGACTTGGGGAGAGTTAATTTCTCTTAGATCGGGTTTAAGCCCAACCTGGTCATCATCCGTAGCGACCCCCAGGGCGGCGATGCGATCCAAGAGCTCGTTTACGGAAGAGAGCTCCATTGGATCTAGTTGCTCGACGAGCTCCGAGCTGACGTGTAGGTTGCTTTTGAAGACCCGAGAGGTCACCGTCGGCGCAACAGCCGAACAGGCGGTCATGAGGAAACCACCTAGCCGGAGGGTTTGGCTGACAGCCAAGGCTCCCTTAGCAACGGCGCCGTCTTTAAAGACGGGAGGAGGCATCCTTCCTGATTGTGACGGCACAGAGGAACTCTCAATGAAAGCACCAATGTCGGTGTCAAAACCGGCGGATCTCGGGTAGGGGGTCCCGAACTGTGCGTCAAGGCCAGATGGTAACAGGAGACAAGGGACAAGATGTTTTTTACCCAGGTTCGGGCCCTCTCGATGGAGGTAATACCCTACTCCTGCTTGATTAATATTGATGATATGGGTAGTACAAGAGTAGATCTACCACGAGATCAAGGAGGCTAAACCTAGAAGCTAGCCTATGGTATGATTGTTGTGTATGGAGATGATTCCCTACGGACTACAACCCTCCGGTTTATATAGACACCGGATAGGGTTAGGGTTACATAGAGTCGGTTACAATGGTAGGAGATTTTGAATATCTGCATCGCCAAGCTTGCCTTCCACGCCAAGGAAAGTCCCATCCGGACACAGGACGAAGTCTTCAATCTTGTATCTTCATAGTCCAGGAGTCCGGCTGAAGGTATAGTCCGGCTACCCGAACACCCCCTAATCCAGGACTCCCTCAACAGGGGTGTTCAAAAAAGCATATGATCACTCTTGACCCAACGTGTTGGTCCGTAAAGGAGGTGTCAATGCGGCGAACCTGGCAATCGGACTATAGGGCGTTAACACTTTCACTTAGCCATAGGAGTTTTATGGTGGGTCTACGACATAGCCCCTAGTATGTATGCGGCCTATTCATACGATGCGTTTACATAATTGACCGGAAAAGAGGTCCTTCGTGTGACACGTAGGAATCCCTAGAGACTCCGATAAGTCATCAAGTGGTTGACCAGCTCTCGCCGCATCATGACAGTCAGTTTTCGGCTTTCTCTACTGAGGTGCGTCACCAGGTGAACCGGTAGCACAATCGTAGTAGTTCTCCCTTTACTACCCTAGCTGATAGAGCGGAACGTAGGATAGCAAACACAGGAGCCGGAGAACCGAACTATTGACCCAAGACATGATTTGGAGTTGATGCATATAAGGACAAACTCGCGATGCCGAAGTACGCTATAAAAGTTGTTCGGGCTTTGTTGGCAACTCATTTGTTCCCGTACCGAGCCCCTGGCAAGTTATGCCGGGGTATGTTTGTGAAACCACCATGGGAGGTGTAGGGGAACGTAGTAATTTCAAAAAAAATTCCTACGCACACGCAGGATCATGGTGATGCATAGCAAAAAGATGGGAGAGTGTTTTCCACGTACCCTCGTAGACCGTTAAGCGGAAGCATTATGACAATGCGGTTAATGTAGTCATCCGTCTTCACGATCGACCGATCCTTAGTACCGAACGTACGGCACCTCCGTGTTCAGCACACGTTCAGCTCGGTGACGTCCCGCAAACTCACGATCCAGTAGAGCTCGTGGAATAGTTTCGTCAGCACAATGGCGTGGTGACGATGTTGATGAAGCTACTGTAAAAGGGCTTCATCTAAACACCGCTATAGTATGACCGAGGTGGATTATGGTGGAGGGGGCATCGCACACGGCTGGAGAGATCTCTATGATCAACTTGTGTGTCTAGAGGTGCCCCCTGCCCCCGTATATAAAGGAGAAAGGGGGGAGAGGCGGTCGACCAGGAGGAGGCGCGCCAGGAGAAGTACTACTCCCACCGGGAGTAGGACTCCCTCCTTTCCTAGTTGGAGTAGGAGAAAGGGGAAGGAGGAGGGAGAGAGGAAGGAAAGGGCCCCCCCTCCTTGTCCAATTCAGACTAGTCGGAGAGGGGGCGCGCGGCCTTCCCTAGCCGCCCCACCTCTTCTCCACTAAGGCCCATCTTAGCCCATTAAACCCCCGGGGGGAGGGGGTTCCGGTAACTCCCGGTACTACGGTAAAATCCTGATTTCACCCGGAACACTTCTGATACCCAAATACAGGCTTCCAATATATAAATCTTTATGTCTCGACCATTTCGAGACTCCTCGTCATGTCCGTGATCACATACGGGACTCCGAACTACCTTCGGTACATCAAAACATATAACTCATAAAACCGATCGTCACAGAACTTTAAGCGTGCGGACCCTAGGAGTTCTAGAACTATGTAGACATGACCGGGACACGTCTCCGATCAATAACCAATAGCGGAACCTAGATGCTCATGTTGGTTCCTACATATTCTACGAAGATCTTTATCGGTCAAACCGCACAACACTATACGTTGTTCTCTTTGTCATCGGTATGTTACTTTCCCGAGATTTGATCATCGGTATCCCAATACCTAGTTCAATCTCGTTACTGGCGAGTCTCTTTACTCGTTCCGTAATACATCATCTCGTAACTAACTCATTAGTTATCATGCTTACAAGGCTTATAGTGATGTGTATTACCGAGAGGGCTCAAAGATACCTCTCCGACGATCGGAGTGACAAATCCTAATCTTGATCTATGCCAACTCAACAAGTACCATCGAACACACCTGTAGAGCACCTTTATAATCACCCAGTTACGTTGTGACGTTTGGTAGCACACAAAGTGTTCCTCCGGTATTCGGGAGTTGCATAATCTCATAGTCATAAGAACATGTATAAGTCATGAAGAAAGCAATAGCAGTGAACAAACGATCAAGTGCTAAGCTAACGAAATGGGTCAAGTCAATCACATCATTCTCCTAATGATGTGATCTCATTGATCAAATAACAACTCATGTCTATGGTTAGGAAACTTAACCATCTTTAATCAATGAGCTAGTCAAGTAGAGGCATACTAGTGACACTATGTTTGTCTATGTATTCACACATGTATTATGTTTCCGGTTAATACAATTCTAGCATGAATAATAAACATTTACCATGAAATAAGGAAATAAATAATAACTTTACTATTGTTCTAGGGCATATTTCCTTCAGTCTCCCACTTGCACTAGAGTCAATAATCTAGATTACACAGTAATGATTTTAACACCCATGGAGCCTTGGTGCTGATCATGTTTTGCTCGTGGAAGAGGCTTAGTCAACGGGCCTGCAACATTCAGATCCGTATGTATCTTGCAAATCTCTATGTCTCCCACCTGGACTTGATCCTGGATGGAGTTGAAGCGTCTCTTGATGTGCTTGGTTATCTTGTGAAATTTGGATTCCTTTGCCAAGGCAATTGCACCAGTATTGTCACAAAAGATTTTCATTGGACCCGATGCACTAGGTATGACACCTAGATCGGATATGAACTCCTTCATCCAGACTCCTTCATTCGCTGCTTTCGAAGCAGCAATGTACTCCATTTCACATGTAGATTCCACCACGACGCTCTGTTTAGAACTGCTTCAACTGACAGCTCCACCGTTTAATATAAACACGTATCCGGTTTGCGATTTAGAATCGTCCGGATTAGTGTCAAAGCTTGCATCAACGTAACCATTTACGATGAGCTCTTTGTCACCTCCATAAACGAGAAACATATCATTGGTCCTTTTCAGGTACTTCAGGATGTTCTTGACCGCTGTCCAATGATCCACTCCTGGATTACTTTGGTACCTCCGTGCTAGGCTAATAGCAAGGCACACATCAGGTCTGCTACACAGCATTGCATACATGATAGAGCCTATGGCTAAAGCATAGGGAACACTTTTCATTTTCTCTCTATCTTCTGCAGTGGTCGGACATTGAGTCTTACTAAACTTCACACCTTGTAACACAGGCAAGAACCCTTTCTGAGCTTGATCCATTTTGAACTTCTTCAAAACTTTATCAAGGTATGTGCTTTGTGAAAGTCCAATTAAGCGTCTTGATCTATCTCTATAGATATTGATGCCCAATATATAAGCTGCTTCACCGAGGTCTTTCATTGAAAAACTCTTATTCAAGTATCCTTTTATGCTATCCAGAAATTCTATATCATTTCCAATCAGCAATATGTCATCCACATATAATATTAGAAATGATACAGAGCTCCCACTCACTTTCTTGTAAATACAGGCTTCTCCAAAAGTCTGTATAAAACCATATGCTTTGATCACACTATCAAAACATTTATTCCAACTCCGAGAGGCTTGCACCAGTCCATAAATGGATCGCTGGAGCTTGCACACTTTGTTAGCTCCCTTTGGATCGATAAAACCTTCAGGTTGCATCATATACAACTCTTATTCCAGAAATCCATTCAGGAATGCAGTCTTTACATCCATTTGCCAAATTTGATAATCATAAAACGCGGAAATTGCTAACATGATTCGTACGGACTTAAGCATCGCTACGGGTGAGGTCTCATCATACTCAACTCCTTGAACTTGACGAAAACCTTTTGCAACAAGTCAAGCTTTGTAGGCAGTAACATTACCGTCAGTGTCTGTCTTCTTCTTGAAGATCCATTTATTCTCGATGGCTTGCCGATCATCGGGCAAGTCAACCAAAGTCCACACTTTGTTCTCATACATGGATTCCATCTTAGATTTCATGGCTTCAAGCCATTTTGCGGAATCTAGGCTCATCATCGCTTCCTCATAGTTCATAGGTTCTTCATGGTCAAGTAACATGACCTCCAGAACTGGATTACCATACCACTCTGGTGCGGATCTTGCTCTGGTTGACCTACGAGGTTAGGTAGTAAGTTGATCTGAAGTTTCATGATCATCATCATTAGCTTCCTCACTAATTGGTGTAGATGTCACAGGAACGGTTTATGTGGTGAACTACTTTCTAATAAGGGAGTATATACAGTTACCTCATCAAGTTCTACTTTCCTCCCACTCACTTCTTTCGAGAGAAACTCCTTCTCTAGAAAGGATCCATTCTTAGCAACGAATATCTTGCCTTCGGATCTGTGATAGAAGATGTACCCAATAGTTTCCTTTGGGTATCCTATGAGACACATTTCTCCGATTTGGGTTCGAGCTTATCAGGTTGAAGCTTTTTCACATAAGCATCGCAGCCCCAAACTTTAAGAAACGACAACTTTGGTTTCTTGCCAAACCATAGTTCATAAGGCGTCGTCTCAATGAATTTTGATGGTGCCCTATTTTAACGTGAATGCAGCCGTCTCTAAAGCATAACCCCAAAATGATAGCGGTAAATCAGTAAGAGACATCATAGATCGCACCATATCTAGTAAAGTACGATTACGACGTTCTGACACACCATTACGCTGTGGTGTTCCGGGTGGCGTGAGTTGCAAAACTATTCCGCATTGTTTCAAATGTAGGCCAAACTCGTAACTCAAATATTCTCCTCCATGATCAGATCGCAGAAACTTTATTTTCTTGTTACGATGATTTTCCACTTCACTCTGAAATTCTTTGAACTTTTCAAATGTTTCAGACTTATGTTTCATTAAGTAGATATACCCATATCTGCTTAAATCATCTGTGAAGGTGAGAAAATAACGATACCCGCCGTGAGCCTCAATATTCATCAGACCACATACATCAGTATGTATGATTTCCAACAAATCTGTCGCTCGCTCCATAGTTCCAGAGAATGGCGTTTTAGTCATCTTGCGCATAAGGCATGTCTCGCAAGTACCAAGTGATTCATAATCAAGTGATTCCAAAAGTCCATCGGTATGGAGTTTCTTCATGCGTTTTATACCAATATGACCCAAACGGCAGTGCCACAAATAAGTTGCACTATCATTATCAACTCCGCATCTTTTGGCTTCAACATAATGAATATGTGTATCACTACTATCGAGATTTAACAAGAATAGACCACTCTTTAAGGGTGCATGACCATAAAAAATATACTACTCATATAAATAGAACAACCATTATTCTCAGATTTAAATGAATAACCGTCTCGCATCAAACAAGACCCAGATATAATGTTCATGCTTAACGCTGGCACCAAATAACAATTATTTAGGTCTAAAACTAATCCCGAAGGTAGATGTATAGGTAGCGTGCCGACGGCTATCACATCGACTTTGGAACCATTTCCTACGCGCATCGTCACCTTGTCCTTAGCCAGTCTTTGCTTAATCCATAGTCCCTGTTTCGAGTTGCAAATATTAGCAACAGAACCAGTATCAAATACCCAGGTGCTACTGCAAGCTCTGGTGAGGTACACATCAATAACATGTATATCACATATACCTTTATTCACCTTGTCATCCTTCTTATCCACCAAATACTTGGGACAGTTCCGCTTCCAGTGACCAGTCTGTTTGCCGTAGAAGCACTCAGTCTCAGGCTTAGGTCCAGACTTGGGTTTCTTCTCCTAAGCAGCAACTTTTTTGCCGTTCTTCTTGAAGTTCCCCTTCTTCTTCTTCCCTTTGCCCTTTTTCTTGAAACTGGTGGTCTTATTGACCATCAACACTTGATGCTCCTTCTAGATTTCTACCTCCGCAGCCTTTAGCATCGCGAAGAGCTCGGGAATACTCTTATTCATCCCTTGCATATTATAGTTCATCACGAAGCTTTTGTAGCTTGGTGGAAGTGATTGAAGAACTCTGTCAATGACACTATCAATAGGAAGATTAAATCCCAGTTGAGTCAAGTGATTATGATACCCGGACATTTTGAGTATATGCTCACTGACAGAACTATTCTCCTCCATCTTGCAGCTATAGAACTTATTGGAGACTTCATATCTCTCAATCTGGGCATTTGCTTGAAATATTAACTTCAACTCCGGGAACATCTCATATGCTCCATGACGTTCAAAACATCGTTGAAGTCCCGGTTCTAAGCCGTAAAGCATGGCACACTGAACTATAGAGTAGTCATCATCTTTACTCTGCCAAACGTTCTTAACATTATCAACATCATCTGCAGCACGCCTGGCACCTAGCGGTGCTTCCAGGATGTAATTCTTCTATGCAGCAATGAGGATAATCCTCAAGTTATGGACCCAGTCCATGTAATTGCTACCATCATCTTTCAACTTTGCTTTCTCAAGGAACACATTAAAATTCAACGGAACAACATCACGGGCCATCTATCTACAACAACATAGATAAGCAAAAATACTATCAGGTACTAAGTTCATGATAAATTTAAGTTCAATTAATCATATTACTTAAGAACTCCCACTTAGATAGACATCCCTCTAATCATCTAAGTGATCACGTGATCCATATCAACTAAACCATAACCGATTATCACGTGAAATGGAGTAGTTTTCAATGGTGAACATCACTATGTTAATCATATCTACTATATGATTCACGCTCGACCTTTCGGTCTCAGTGTTCCGAGGCCATATCTACATATGCTAGGCTCGTCAAGTTTAACCCGAGTATTCTATGTGTGCAAAACTAGCTTGCACCCGTTGTAGATGGACGTAGAGCTTATCATACTCGATCATCATGTGGTGTCTCGTCATGAAGAACTTTGGCAATGGTGCATACTCAGGGAGAACACTTTTATCTTGAAATTTAGTGAGAGATCATCTTATAATGCTACCGTCAAACAAAGTAGAATAAGATGCATAAAGGATAAACATCACATCCAATCAATATAAGTGATATGATATGGCCATCATCATCTTGTGCTTGTGATCTCCATCTTCGAAGCACCGTTATGATCACCATCATCACCGGCGCGACACCTTGATCTACATTGTAGCATCGTTGTCGTCTCGCCAACTATTGCTTCTACGACTATCACTACCGCTTAGTGATAAAGTAAAGAAATTACAGGGTGATTGCATTGCATACAATAAAGCGACAACCATATGGTTCCTGCCAGTTGCCGATAACTCCATTACAAAACATGATCATTTCATACAATAAATACATCATCATGTCTTGACCATATATCACATCACAACATGCCCTGCAAAAACAAGTTAGACCTCCTCTACTTTGTTGTTGCAAGTTTTACGTGGCTGCTACGGGCTGAGAAAGAACCGTTCTTACCTACGCATCAAAACCACAACGATAGTTCGTCAAGTTGGTGATGTTTTAACCTTCTCAAGGACCAGGCGTAGCGACACACGGTTTAACTAAAGTTGGAGAAACTGACACCCGCCAGCCACCTGTGTGCAAAGCACGTCGGTAGAACCAGTCTCACGTAAGCGTATGCGTAATGTCGGTCCGGGCCGCTTCATCCAACAATACCGCCGAACCAAAGTATGACATGCTGGTAAGCATTATGACTTGTATCGCCCACAAATCACTTGTGTTCTACTCGTGCATATAACATCAACGCATAAAACCAGGCTCGGATGCCACTGTAGGGGAACGTAGTAATTTCAAAAAAATTCCTACGCACACGCAGGATCATGGTGATGCATAGCAACGAAGGGGGGAGTGTTGTCCATGTACCCTCGTAGACCGTTAAGCGGAAGCGTTATGACAACACAGTTGATGTAGTCGTACGTCTTCACGATCGACCGATCATCAGTACCGAATGTACGTCACCTCCGCGTTCAGCACACGTTTAGCTCGGTGACGTCCCGCGAACTCACGATCCAGTAGAGCTCGGGGAAGAGTTTCGTCAGCACGACGACATGGTGACGATGTTGATGAAGCTACTATAGCAGGGCTTCGTCTAAACACCGCTATGGTATGACCGAGGTGGATTATGGTGGAGGGGGCACCGCACACGGCTGGAGAGATCTCTATGATCAACTTGTGTGTCTAGAGGTGCCCCCTGCCCCCGTATATAAAGGAGCAAGGGGGAGAGGCGGCCGGCCAGGAGGAGGCGCGCCAGGAGGAGTCCTACTCCCACCGGGAGTAGGACTCCCTCCTTTCCTAGTTGGAGTAGGAGAAAGGGGAAGGAGGAGGGAGAGAGGAAGGAAAGGGGGGCCCCCTCCTTGTCCAATTCAGACTAGATGGAGAGGGGGCGCGCGGCCTGCCCTAGCCGCCCCTCCTCTTCTCCACTCAGGCCCATCTTAGCCCATTAAACCCCCGGGGGGAGGGGGTTCCGGTCACCCCCGGTACTCCGGTAAAATCCCGATTTCACCTGGAACACTTCCGATATCCAAATACAGGCTTCCACTATATAAATCTTTATGTCTCGACCATTTCGAGACTCCTCGTCATGTCCGTGATCACATCGGGGACTCTAAACTACCTTCGGTACATCAAAACATATAAACTCATAAAACCGATCATCACAGAACTTTAAGTGTGCGGACCCTACGGGTTTGAGAACTATGTAGACATGACCGAGACATGTCTCCGTTCAATAACCAATAGCGGAACCTGGATGCTCATATTGGTTCCTACATATTCTACGAAGATCTTTATCGGTCAAACCGCACAACACTATACGTTGTTCTCTTTGTCATCGGTATGTTACTTGCCCGAGATTTGATCGTCGGTATCCCAATACCTAGTTAAATCTCGTTACCAACGAGTATCTTTACTCGTTCTGTAATACATCATCCCGTAACTAACTCATTAGTTATCATGCCTGCAAGGATTATAGTGATGTGTATTACCGAGAGGGCCCAGAGAAACCTCTCTGAAGATCGGAGTGACAAATCCTAATCTTGATCTATGCCAACTCAACAAGTACCATCGGAGACACCTGTAGAGCACCTTTATAATCACCCAGTTACGTTGTGACGTTTGGTAGCACACAAAGTGTTCCTCCGGTATTCGGGAGTTGCATAATCTCATAGTCATAAGAATAGGTATAAGTCATGAAGAAAGCAATAGCAGTAAACAAACGATCAAGTGCTAAGCTAACGGAATGGGTCAAGTCAGTCACATCCTTCTCCTAATGATGTGATCTCATTGATCAAATAACAACTCATGTCTATGGTTAGGAAACTTAACCATCTTCAATCAATGAGCTAGTCAAGTAGAGGCATACTAGTGACACTATGTTTGTCTATGTATTCACACATGTATTATGTTTCTGGTTAATACAATTCTAGCATGAATAATAAACATTTATCATGAAATAAGGAAATAAATAATAACTTTATTGTTGCCTCTAGGGCATATTTCCTTCAGTAGGCGTATTCATTTGCGGAAAGACGTGGGTGATTAATTCGGATAGTATGAACTGGGACCTGAGTGATGTGCCAATGATTAATATATATATATATATATATATGTATGTATGCCATGACCTCGGTCATTTGATATGCCCTAGGTCAAAGGCAGAGGAAAAAGGCATGTTATAGGCTCTAAAAAAGAGTGCGGTCTACAAAAGTTTATTTTGGACCTCATGTCGCACGTCTGCGCCGCCTGTCCTCAGCGAGGGGAATCCTTGAAGGAAGTAGCCCCATAGGTGAGTGTATGGATCCGAACTCCGATGGAGTCGGTCTTAAGTGATTCTCCTTTGCGCTACTTGCTTTTAAGAAGTATTGAAAAAATGAAGTATATAAAAAACTTTACCAGAATGTTTGCAGACTTATCCATATTGTGCTTCCGCTGATGCCCATGGTATCTTAAGTGCGTAATTATGTATGCATGGTATAGCTTCATCTTGTATATGAGATGGGTGGCGGAAGCCGAACTGCTATTTCTGTTCCGTACTTGGTCCATCTTTAGGGGGAAATTCCTTCTGGCTCTCTGCATTTAGCTGTTGAACCATTCCGTCGTCCCTATTGCCTTGTGGCCCCCTTCCCTTGTGTTCGGTGTTGAGTTTGCTGGCCTGCTTGAGGACCCAACAGCTTCTGTTGGTATGATTGGCTGGTTTATTGGGGTGGCCGTGAATCTGGCAGGGTCGGTCTAGTATCCTATCTAGGTTGGATGGTCCGTCTCTGTTCGCCTTAAATGGCTTCTTCTGTTGACCGGGCTTGGGATTGTTGAATCCAGCATTAACCGCTGTGTCGCGTGATCTATCGGTATCATTGTGCCTGTTGTGTTTGCTTCGTCGTGGCTTGCCATTGCCGTCTCGGATTTCGGAAGTGCCCGAGTCGCTGGTGATATTGCTTCTATGAGCGAGCCAGTTGTCTTCTCCCGCGCAAAAGCAGGTCATTGGTGTGGTAAGGGCTGTCATGGATGTAGGTCCTTCTTGACCGAGGTGGCGTGCAAGCCATTCATGCCGGCCACTGTGTTTGAAGGCCGCAAGGGCTTCCGCATCCGGAAAGTCGACGATTTGGTTCTTTTTAACTAGGAACCGGGTCCAGAGCTTCCTTGCTGACTCTCCAGGCTGCTGGAAAATATTACTTAGGTCATCGGCGTCCGGTGGCCGAACATATGTTCCTTGGAAGTTGTTGCGAAAGGCATCCTCCAAGTCCTCCCAGCTGCCAATAGAATTTTCCGGCAGACTATTTAACCAGTACCAAGTTGGTCCTTTGAGTTTTAGTGGTAGGTATTTGATGGCGTGGAGGTCATCTTTGCGGGCCATGTGGATATGGAGGAGGAAGTTCTCAATCCATACCACGGGATCCATTGTTCCATCATATGATTCGATGTTCATGGGTTTGAACCCATCTGGGAATTCATGCTCCATTACTTCATTTGTGATGCACAGAGGGTGTGCGGCGCCTCTATGTTGGGGCATGCTGCGACATCCCTCTGACGGAGTCCATTTGCGGTTTCTAGCCCGGACGTGGCTAGGTTTGTCACGTCCGAATAGGTGGTCGTCATCGCGTGTCGAGGTGTGTCCTTGTGATCCGTAGATCGCTATTAGGTATCCTGTTTTACTACCCCAGCCTTGTTCAAGGTTGTATGTACAACCTTGAGCTATTTTGTTCTTGCCTTTACGGCGAGGTGAGGCGGTCTATAGTTCGGCTTGAGTTGTCGTTTTAACCGGACCAAGTTGTGGTCGACCTGCCACATTGTCTGATGATCGTACGAGCTCGAACACCTTATTGCTGCAATGGGGTAGCGATCTATGCTTCGGGTAGCTTTTGGCTGGGCTACCAAGGCCGTATATTTCGGCGGCTAGGAATTCGGTCCATCTATCATTAAGCAGATCTTGGTCAGCTTGAAGCTGCTGTTGCTTCTTCTTTAGGCTCCTTGCAGTGGCTATTAGTTGGCGCTTTAAGCGCTCCTGCTCGCGAGGTTCCTCGGGCATGATGAAGTCTTCGGCGCTGAGGCTCACCTCATCCTCAGAGAGCGGAAGGTAATTTTCATCCTCTGAATCTTCGTGCGTGGCCTGTTTACTAGGGCTATCCTGCCCGTCATCCTGTTCATCATTAATTGTATCAACAGGGTCTTCGTTGTCTTCGGCGTCATTGTCCATCCCGTCAATATTCTCGGAGTCGTAATCAAGTGCTTCGGTCGAATCCTCGACTATGGCTATAAGGTGGGTGGCGGGTGGGAAGCAAAATTCTCCATCGTCAGCCCCTAGTTTGAGCCGAATATAGTTTGGCCAAGAGTCCCCCGCTAAGGACAAACTTCTTAACGAGTTTGGCACATCACCTAGAGGCGAGTGCTAGAAGATGTCTGCGGCGCTGAATTCGAAGATCGATAAAAGATCAAGCTCAGCGTCCGCGGGCTCCCGTGGTTCGGAACCTACAGCCGGAGACGCGGTGTTCCGGTGGCATAGGCGTCGAGTGGGACTAGGTCCATGTGCGGCTCCAACACCGTGGAATATGCGGCCTCCATGGTGGGGTTAATCCTCCCATCTTTGGATGGCGCAGCCTGCTCCGGCTCTAGGGCCCGAGCGGTTACAGGAGCAATCTCCTGGATGCGGCCTGATGACATATTTAAGTCATGTTCATCGGGGTGATCGGGAGTGGCTATACCGGTATCGAATCCGGTGAAGATCAAGTCTCCATGGATGTCTGCGACGTATTTCAAGCCCCCGAATCTAACCTGATGGCCAGGGGCATAGCTTTTGATCTGCTCTAGATGGCCAAACGAGTTGGCCCGCAGTGCGAAGCTGCCGAACACAAAGATCTGTCCGGGGAGGAAAGTTTCTCCGCAGACAACGCCATTGTTGACGATTGAAGGGGTCATCAAACCTTTCAGCGACAGCACAGAGGAACTCTCAATGAAAGCACCAATGTTGGTGTCAAAACCGGCGGATCTTGGGTAGGGGGCCCCGAACTGCGCATCTAAGGTTGATGGTAACAGGAGACAGGGGACAGAAGTTTTACCCAGGTTCAGGCCCTCTTGATGGAGGTATTACCCTACGTCCTGCTTGATTGATATTGATGAATATGAGTATTACAAGAGATGATCTACCACGAGATCGTAATGGCTAAACCCTAGAAGTCTAGCCTATATGACTAAGGTATTAAGTATCCCCTATCCGGACTAAGTCCTCCGGTTTATATAGACACCGGGGGGATGTAGGGTTACATAGAGTCGGTTACATAATATGGAATCTTCATAGTTGTTCTCCAAGCTTGCCTTCCACGACAAGGAGAGTCCCATCCGGACACGGGTACAGTCTTCGGTCTTCATATCTTCATAGCCCATCACTCTGGCCCATAGATAATAGGCCGGATGCCCGAGGACCCCTTAGTCCAGGACTCCCTCAACGGTACCCCATGTCTCAGAAGCTCTTACTCGCGCTTCTGGTGGCCTCACGCAAGTTGCGGCACTACTTCCAAGGCCACCCAATTAAGGTCGTCTCAGCCAACTCGCTGGAGAGGGTACTTAGGAGCCCCAACGCTGCTGGACGAGTCGCCGAATGGAACATCGAGCTGGAAGCACTCCAGTTGGAGTTTAGCTGTTCACCGACTTCGTGGAGGAGTGGACTGACGCCCCGGGATTTGAACACCGGTCCCTCTCACCAGGAAGTGAAGCACCAGATGGCTGGGTCATGTATTTCGATGGCGCGTTCATATGCCGGGGCGCGGGGGCTGGAGCAGTGCTCATCTCGCCTACTCAGGACAAGCTCTATTACTTCGTGCAGCTCTGCTTCCAGCAGGGCGAGAAGGTCTCCAACAACATCGTGGAGTACGAAGGCCTCATCGTCGGCCTCAAAGCTGCAGTGGCCCTGGGGGTGAAGCGCCTCACCATCAAGGGTGACTCGAAGCTCCTCGTCAACTTCTCCAACAAGGTGTACGAGCTGAAGGACAAGCACATGGAGGCATACCTCGCGGAGGTACGCAGAATGGAAAAGCATTTCTTGGGTATGGAGCTGCAACACATGCCCTGTGGCACCAACAAGGAGGCCAACATCGCCAGAAGGGTGTCCAAGCAACAACCCTAGGAGCCTGGCATCTTTGAGGAGCGGCTCTTCAGGCCGTCGGCAGCGCCTCCACTTTCGGGGTCGGCACTGCCTCGGGAGGAGCTCCCCCAACCACCTGTCTCGGGAGCTGATAACCCATAAGTATAGGGGATCAATTGTAGCCTCTTTTGATAAGTAAGAGTGTCAAACCCAATGAGGAGCTAAAGGTAGAACAAATATCCCCTCAAGTTCTATCGACCACCGATACAACTCTACGCACGCTTAACGTTCGCTTTACCTAGAAGAAGTATGAAACTAGAAGTACTTTGTAGGTGTTGTTGGATAGGTTTGCAAGATAATAAAGAGCGCGTAAATAAAAAGTAGGGGCTGTTTAGATGAAGACACAACTAAGTTAGTTTTAGTAGAGAGCTTGTTGTCACACAAGAAAGTTATTTGTCCCTAGGCAATCGATAACTAGACTGGTAATCATTACTACAATTTTATTTGCGGGAGAGGCATAAGATAACATACTTTCTCTTCTTGGATCATATGCACTTATGATTGGAACTCTAGCAAGCATCCGCGACTACTAAAGATCATTAAGGTAAAACCCAACCATAGCATTATAAGGCATCAAGTCCTCTTTATTCCCATACACAAACAACCTACTTACTCAGGTATGTGTTTCTATCACTCACGCCACCCACCATAAGCAAATCATGAACATATTGAAAGCCCTACAGCGGGGATCCCTCATGCTTGCGCGACACGGAGAGCACCATAGGACAGCACCAATAATAAAACATGCAACTCAAACCAATCACGATCATCAATTAACCCATAGGACAAGAGAGATCTACTCAAACATCATAGGATAGCCATACATCACTGGGAAATAATATATAGCGTTGTGCACCATGTTTAGGTAGAGATTACAGCGGGTAAAAGAGGGGTTACACCGCTGCATAGAGGGAGGAAGAGTTGGTGATGATGGTGGTGAAGTTGTTGGTGTAGATTGCGGTGATGATGATGGCCCCGGCAGCGTTCCGGCGCCACCGGAAGAGAGGGGGAGAGGCCCCCCTTCTTCTTCTTCTTCCTTGACCTTCTCCCTAGATGGGAGAAGGTTTTCCCCTCTGGTCCATGGCCTCCATGGCGTGGGAGGGGTGAGAGCCCCTCCGAGATTGGATCTGTCTCTCTGTCTCTCTTTCTGTTTCTGCGTTCTAGATTCTGGCCTTTCACCATTTCTTAATTTCCCGGAGATCCCTAACTCCGATTGGGCTGAATTTTGGACACGATTTTTATCTGGATATTGGATTTATTGCGGCGAAAGAAGGGCACCAACCGCCTTACGGGGTGGCCACTAGGGCCCAGGGCGCGCCTAACCCCCTGGGGCGCGCCCCTGCCTCGTGGCCACCTCGGCCATCGTCTCGCGTTTATTCTTCTTCCCAAAAATCACATATATTCCAAAAAAATCTCTGTCAGTTTTTATTCCGTTTGGACTCCGTTTGATATGGATTTTCTACAAAACAAAAAACATGCAACAAACAGGAACTGGCGCTGGGCACTGGATCAATATGTTAGTCCCAAAAATAGTATAAAAAGTTGCCAAAAGTATATAAAAGTTGTAGAATATTGGCATGGAACAATCAAAAATTATAGATACAGTGGAGACGTATCAGCATCCCCAAGCTTAATTCCTGCTCGTCCTCGAGTAGGTAAATGATAAAAAAGATAATTTTGATGTGGAATGCTACCTAGCATAATCTTGATCATGTAATCTAATCATGGCATGAATATTGAGATACGAGTGATTCAAAGCAATAGTCTATCATTTGACATTAAGACAACAATAATTCAAGCATACTAATAAAGCAATCATGTCTTTTCAAAATAACATGGCCGAAGAAAGTTATCCCTACAAAATCATATGGTCTGGCTATGCTCCATCTTCACAACAGAAAAGCATTCAAATCATGCACAACCCCGATGACAAGCCAAAAAATTGTTTCATACTTTTGACGTTCTCAACCTTTTCAACTTTCACGCAATACAAGAGTGTGATCCATGGATATAGCACTATAGGTGGAATAGAATATGATAGTGGAGGTTGTGTGGAGAAGACAAAAGGGAGAAAGTCTCACATCAATGTGGCTAATCAACGGGCTATGGAGATGCCCATCTATTGATGTCAATGCGAGGAGTAGGGATTGCCATGCAACAGATGCACTAAGAGCTATAAGTGTATGAAAGCTCAAACTGAAACTAAGTGGGTGTGCATCCAACTTGCTTGCTCATGAAGACCTAGGGCATTTGAGGAATCCCATCATTGGAATATGCCAGCCAAGTTCTATAATGAAAACTTCCACTAGTATATGAAAGTGATAACTCAAGAGACTCTCTATATGAAGAACACGGTACTACTCTGAAGCACCAGTGTGGTAAAAGGATAGTAACATTGTCCCTTCTCTTTTTTTTCTTTTTTTCTTTTTTT
The DNA here is from genome assembly GCF_056163025.1 of Triticum urartu. NCBI lineage: Eukaryota > Viridiplantae > Streptophyta > Magnoliopsida > Poales > Poaceae > Triticum > Triticum urartu. The sequence continues at coordinate 483,293,414 of NC_141876.1, read as the reverse complement.
GTAGGCTTCTTTGGCCTCTATCTTTTTTGGGGGGGATTCTTTGGCCACTTTTATTTTGATCATGGGACAATGTTCTAATAATGATGACCATCACACTTTTATTTACTTACAACTCAATATTACAACTCGATACTAGAACAAAGATATGACTCTATATTAATGCCTCCGGCGGTGTACCGGGATGTGCAATGATCTAGCGTAGCAATGACATCAAATAACAGACAAGCCATGAAAACAGCATGCTAGCTATCTTACGATCATGCAAAGCAATATGACAATGAATGCTCAAGCCATGTATATGATGATGATGGAAGTTGCATGGCAATATATCTCAAAATGGATATGAAAATGCCATAATAGGTAGGTATGGTGGCTGTTTTGAGGAAGATATAAGAAGGCATATGTGTGATAGAGCGTATCATATCACAGGGTTTGGATGCACCGACGAATTTTGGATCGACTCTCAAGGTGAGAAAGGGCAATGCACGGTACAGAGGAGGCTAGCAATGATGGAAGGGTGAGAGTGCGTATAATCCATGGACTCAACATTAGTCATAAAGAACTCACATACTTATTGCAAAAATCTATTAGTCATCGAAACAAAGTACTACGCGCATGCTCCTAGGGGGATAGATTGGTAGGAAAAGACCATCGCTCGTCCCCAACCGCCACTCATAAGGTAGACAATCAATAAATACCTCATGCTCCAACTTCGTTACATAATGGTTCACCATACGTGCATTATATGAGAATCACAAACCTCAACACAAGTATTTCTACAATCCACAACTACCCACTAGCATGTCTCTAATATCACCATCTTTATATCACAAAACTATTGCAAGGAATCAAACATATCATATTCAGTGATCTACAAGAGTTTTGTAGGATTTTATGACTAACCATGCGAATGACCAGTTCCTGTCATCTCTCTAAATAGATATAAGTGAAGCAAGAGAGTTTAATTCTTTCTACAAAAGATATGCCCACACTCTAACAAATATAAGTGAAGCAAAAGAGCATTCTACAAATGGCGGTTTTCTATGTGTAGAGAAACAGGCAATCCAAATTTCAAATGATATAAGCGAAGCACATAATGCATTCTATAAAGCCATACTCGAAATATGTAAGTGAAGTGCAAAGAGAATTCTATAACTAAACCATGGACTGTCTCATACCAGCATGGTGCATCAAAGAAAAGTGAAAACTAAATGCAAAATACGCTCCAAGATTTACGCATATCATGTGACGAACAAAAATATAGCTCCAAGTAAAATTACTGATGATTGTTAGAAGAAAGAGGGGATGCCTTCCAGGGCATCCCCAAGCTTGGTTGCTTGGGAGTCCTTGAATATTTCCTTGGGGTGCCTTAGGCATCCCCAAGCTTCGTCTCTTGCCACTCCTTATTCCTTCATCCATCGTGATCTCTCCCAAAACTTGAAAACTTCAATCACACAAAACCAAACAAAAATTTCGGTAAGATCTATTAGTATAATAAAGCAAATCACTACTCTAAGTACTGTTGCGAACTGTCGGTGTCAAAACCGGCGGATCTCGGGTAGGGGGTCCTGAACTGTGCGTCTAAGGAGGATGGTAACAGGAGGCAGGGGACACGATGTTTTACCCAGGTTTGGGCCCTCTTGATGGAGGTAAAACCCTATGTCATGCTAGATTATTCTTGATAATACGAGTAGTACAAGAGTTGATCTACCACGAGATCAGAGAGGCTAAACCCTAGAAGCTAGCCTATGGTATGATTGTATGTTGTCCTACGGACTAAAACCCTCCGGTTTGTATAGACACCGGAGGGGGCTAGGGTTACACAAGGTCGGTTACAAAGGAGGAGATATACATATCCGTATTGCCTAGCTTGCCTTCCACGCCAAGTAGAGTCCCATCCGGACACGGGACGAAGTCTTCAATCTCATATTTTCATAGTCCAACAGTCCGGCCAAAGGATATAGTCCGGCTGTCCGGAGACCCCCTAATCCAGGACTCCCTCAGTAGCCCCTGAACCAGGCTTCAATGACGATGAGTCCGGCACGCAGTGTTGTCTTCGGCATTGCAAGGCGGGTTCCTCCTCCGAATACACCACGGTAGAGTTTGAATACAAGGATAGTGTCTAACCCTGCAAAATAAGTTCCACATACCACCGTAGAGAGAATAATATTTCCACAAATCTAATCTGCTGACACGTTTTGGCAGCATGACATCACGCCATGCCGGGTAATTATTTGAACCGTATTTCTTTAACTAGCCCCGCACATAACGCGAGGCGGTTTCTTGACATGTCTTGTCAAAGCAGAGATCGTGTTCCCCTTATCACGCGAGGCGGTTTCTTCAACACGGACGTGGGTAACCCAACCGCACCATCAATTACGGCGCTTGGGGGATAAGTGAGTTTTACCAGGCTAGCGGGGGCGCATAGTTTCGTCCGCCCTTATAAAGGGATAAGGTTTCACCTTTTTCTTCCCACGCCTTCTTCCTGCTTGCTCATCCATTCTCGTGCACACGAGCTCCAACGCCCAAGTCTGCATCCTTCTCCTCAACTCTCTCAACACATGTCCGGAGCTGGAGGCAAGTGGATGGTCTCCTCCGTCATGGAGGGACACATCAAAAAACTACGTGAGGCCGGATACTTAGCCGCGGATATTGCGCACCGGCTGCCAGCCGCGGGGTAGATCGTCCCTACCCCGGAACATCACGAAAGGGTGGTTTTCCTCCCCCACTTCGTCCGCGGACTGGGGTTTCCCCTCCATCCATTTGTCCGCGGCCTTATGTTCTATTACGGGCTGGACTTTCATGATCTAGCCCCGAATTTCATCCTCAACATCTCGGCGTTCATCGTCGTGTGCGAGGCTTTCCTCCACATCCGGCCCCACTTCGGCCTGTGGCTGAAGACCTTCAATATCAAGCCGAAGGTAGTAGGCGGCCAACAAGCAGAATGCGGCGGAGCCATGGTGGGCAAAATGCCCAACGTTACATGGCTCGAGGTCTCCTTCATGGAGACCGTAAAGGGGTGGCAGTCGGGGTGGTTCTACATCACCAAGCCGCGCGACACCAAATGGGTGGAGGCCCCCGAGTTTCGATCCGGAATCCCCACGCTTCTCACTTCCTGGAAGGAGAAGGGCCTGTCCTGGGGTTCATCGATGGAGCTGGATGGACTCCAAAAGTGTATCCGGAACATGATAAGCAAGAAACTTAAGCTTGTCAACATAGTCCAGGTCATGCTCTTCCGCCGGATCCTCCCGTGTCAACAACGGGCTTTCAATTTATGGGAGTTCGACCCGGCCCAGCACCAGACTCTACACGAGCTCTTCGACACGATGCATAAGGACGTCTGGAAGGTGCTGTTCAAGGGCGCCGAGGTCCCCCCTTCTCTTACCGAGGACTGCGGGCTAAGCGCAAAGCGTCCTGTGAATCCGGTAAGTTCTGTACATCTGGTAGGGTATTTATTGCACATAGCTTAACCATGTGTGGGGTCTGAGATCCCATGCCTTTGACAAGACTGGGTGGAGACATTGGAACAGATCAACTGTCCGACCCTCTGCCCGAAGACCCTGCGGACGCTCTCTTGACAGAGATGTAGACTCCGGCTCCTTATGAGGTGCCGGAGAAGACCAAGAAGAAGGCCAAGGGAACCCGAAGGAGTTCCCGCCGCCAGGTGGTATCGGACTCATCGTCCGATAACTCCGCGAATGCACTCCTCCCATGAAAACGAGGAGGAGGAAGATGAAGATGCTCCCCCTCCAGCCGGAGGAGACAATAAAAGGAAGGCCTCCCCAACCGGGGAGGCCGAAGGATCCAAGAAGGGAAGGACTCTCCTTCCGGACTGCTCCACCACCGCCGCCGACGGCGAAGACGAGTTGCTACTCAGGGCCATGCCCCTGGCGAAGTCGTAAGTATTCGGATACTAGAGTAACTCATAGCATACTTTTATTGCACTACTTCTCCTAACGTCGAATATGATCATGCAGACCACCCCGAGCCCGTATCGACGTATCCTCATCAGACGGTTCCTTGGACTCGTCGGATATGGATAGCGATCCACTTCCAACCGCCTCCTCTCCTTGCCCTACGGACAATGCCGAGGTATTGTCTCAAGGGGCACCGAGCCCGGGGGAGACAGTCCCGGAGGCGCCTCAAGGCGACCTTCCGGACTCCAGGAGCAAAGGGAGAAAGGCTCCCGGGGGCTTCAAGTTCGGACCTCAGCCGAACACCGCGCCGGAACCTCCAGTGGTTCTGGACTTGGGCAGGTGGCCCCCTTCCAAGAGGGGCAAGCCGTCCGTGCCGGTGACCTCTATCCATCCAGAGGCACCGGACGACCTGATGGGAGCGCTTCGCGGCGCTTCCATCGACGAAGAGCACCGCACTATTATGAGTGCAGTGATCAAGAAGGTTTAGTCCGCCAAGAGCGAACTCACTGAAGCATGTGCCAGCCTTCTAACAGGCTTTGAGGTAAGTATTTAAAATATAGGAAAAATATTACCGCATAGACAGTAGCCCCTGATGCTCTATTTGGTGTTCACAAAGAAAAGCCGAATAGAGGATCAAAAATATCTATAGGAGTCTAATATAAGTATGTCTATATGCGTATGCAGGCTTCGCTGCTGACCTCTGCCACACTGACTGCGGAGGTCGCCACACTGAAGCAGAACCTCGAGCGGTCCGAGAAAGAGCTCGGCCTTGCCAAGAGGCAGCTCGAGGAGAACAAAGGTAAGTAATGCCTTGTCCATAGGTATATATATAAAAGATGCGGTTGTGAAATGACAGGATCATCATGGATGTGCCAGGGGCCATGACCGAAGTGGCTACCCTGAAGCGTTGTCTGAGGCCGAAAACAAAGCGTCCAAGGAGCGCACCGAGTGGGAAAAACAAGAGGCACGGGTGGGCGAGGTGCAGCAAGAGCTCCAGGCTCTCGTGAAGAAGCACGAGGTTTGGAGCTTGACTTGAATACGCGAGAGTCCGAGCTTGCCGCGGCCCTCGAGAGCACAAAGCATGCCAAGGACGAAGCCCAAAAGGCCCTCCAGGAAATTGAGGTGATGAGGAAGATAGCGGCGGGTAAGGCATCCAATAAGCAAAGCAAGCATGTGAAAGTAAATTACTTGTTACTTACCCGAGTCCGGAGCTCTCCAGGAGCATTCGCAGATTTTCCCTGCAGCGTGTCGGATGCCGCGAAATTTTACCAGGCCGAGGAGGGAAGCTTGACGAAGAAGTTGTTCTGGTCTCAGTATACTGGGACCGAACACCCGATGCCTATGAGCGACCAGCTGAAGCAACTAGTCGAGCTACACAAGGCGGCCGAACAGGCCATGAGGGGCCTTATAGTCCGGATGTGGCCTGGCGACTCCCTCCCCAACAGCTACTTCGTCCTGGTGAGGCGGTTGTAGATGCCTGCCCATGGCTGGAGGTCATAAAGCGGTCCGTCTGCATCGAGGGTGCACGCCGGGCCTTTTCCCGTGCGAAGGTGCACTGGGCCAAGATGGACGCCGAGAAACTGGTGAAGGAGGGGCCGCCGCAGGGCAAGGAGCATTGCCACCCTGAGATGTATTATGACGGTGTCCTCAAGGGTGCCCGTCTTGTGGCGGACGAGTGTGTGAAGGATGTAATTTTTGAATAAACTTGCTCGTGTGATCCTGTATTATGAAAACTTGTTCATGTGCGCTATGCAATGCTTGTTTGAATTTAAAATATTACTTTATGTGCGGCCGTTTATCAAATCTGAGAAATGGCCAGTCGTCGGCTTCTGCCCCCATGCCACGAGTGCTGAGGTGTTCGGGATAAATCTGTGCACTCTTTTTCCCATTGTTGGGTCCTTCAAGGGAGGTGCTCAGCACAACGAACAAGGCAATCGGACTATAATGCTTTATCACTCTCACTTAGCCATAGAAGTCTACAATTTTAAATTTTGGCGAAGCCCCTAGTATTCGTAAGACTGAATTCGGGGCGCTATACACGCCTTTAAGGTGGACAAAGCCAACTCCTCGCTCTAAGCGGCATAAGTCTTTAGGGACTCGAGACCTCTCGAACAGCGACCAGCTCTTGCCTTATCATGACAGTCAGTTTTAGCTTTATCTACTGAGGTGCTTAGCCCAGATGAACCGGGGCACAATCGCAGTAGTTCTCCCAGTGCTACCTTAGCCGATATAGCGGAACGTAAGGTACCAAAACATGGGAGCCGGGCAAACCCAACTATTGACCCAAGACATGATTCGGAGCTGATGAATATAATGCTATAAGTTCGGGGTGCCGCAATGTCAAAAGTGTCCGGATTTCTCACGTCGTATTATGGGATACGCTTAAGCCCCTGGCGTATGGGCCGTACCAGAAAGCTATGCCGCATCATGGAATTCCCAGGTGGTCTTTGATACCGAGCGAAATACCTACTTTAAATACCATTCCTCAGCTTGCCCTTGGAGGGGACATGTCAAATAGTCCTAATTTTTTCTTATCGCACTACTTGTATCATTCTACTTCAACGCACCTTTTTGAATAAACAATGCATATCATTAGACTATTATCGCATTCTCTATTCTTCCTCCTTGGTTGTTGTATCGTGTGTCCGACAATCGTATTGCTGAACGGGGTTTCCAGGGAGTAAAGTCCTGAAAGAGAGAAAAAAATAATAAGGAGGGAAGCCCCTAGTGTGGCTGAGCCGCGTTTTGGGACATGCCGTGGTCGTGCCCCCCATCTATGCCCATGGTATTTTCAATGCATAATTATGTACACGTGGCCCGGATTTCGCCGTTTGGCTGGGACTGGGGTGGGGGCCTGTCACACCCTGATTTTTCATGCCACAACACTTAAGCTAATAAATCATGATAAAATGTGGTTTGACAAAAACTTTTGAGTGTTTTGGACCTTGCCTTGTTTGGATTTTGTCTGTTGTTTGCAAGTGCTCTAAAAATCAAATAAATCCTCCAACTCCTATACTTCATCTCCTTGCTCCAAACTCTTGAACCAATGATCATGCCATGTGTATAGAGCAATATAGTATTTTCTTACAAAAATAATTTGGCCAAAAAGTATTTTCAAAAATTAGTTTTCCAAAAACCCCTGAATTAAGATTTGTACTACAAGTACTTAATTCAGGGCAGTAAAAATCTTTCCAAAAATATGTTTGACTCCTATTAGATATAGGATACCCAGAAACCACAAAAATATAATTTTAGAAGTTATTTTCCTATTTTATTTAAAAGCTTTTTCTTAAGGCCAGAAATGGTCTTTAATAGGGAAAAATTATTTTATTGTTTCAAAAATATTTGACAAAAATCAGGGAAACTCAATGGACATATATTGTCCATATATAAGAGTTTCAACACATGGTCATGTTCAAAATATTGGTCAAATCCCTCAAAAACCATTTCTGCCCCATTTCAAGGATTTGAAATATTTCTACAGGAAATATTCCCCAACAATTCCAAGAAAATTCTAGCATGTCACATATGACATGTTTGATGATCTTGCCAAGTATCATGTCATGGAGAATAGTATAACCCCATGAAATCTCCCCAAAACCATTTCTGTCCATTTTGAAGTTTGAGCAACTTTACATTGCCAAACATGTCCAAATGTTCTCAAACCTTGTGAACATGCTCAAATGGTCTAATTATTCATCTAGACCAAATGGCACAAGTTGGAGAGAATGTTATATTGCTCAAAGTGCCCCAAAACCCTTCCTGTTCAGAACCAAATTTGAACAACTCTACATTGGCAACTTTCTCCTTTTGATCTCAACTTTTGTGGACATGTTCATATGACCAAATGAGGCCACTACACCAAGTAGTGCATCAAGGAGAAGTGTTATTCTCAACTGGATCTACACAAGTCAATTTCTGCTCATTTCTAGGGTTTACAAAAGTTGCATTGGCAACTTTGCCCAAATAAGCTCCAAATTGGTGGAAGGCCCTAATTATATGTTTCTTTTCACCCTGTGGAGTATCATGGCAATTGGATATAATTTGCTTGCCAAAACCCTTATCAAACACCTTCTGGCACTTTTCAAAAATCCCCATTTTGACCACTAAAACTATTCTCCTTAAGCTCCACTTTTTACCACATCTCCTCCTAGTCCCCCTCTACCTCCAGTAACAATGGCTGCATCTCAGCCCAATGATTGAGGGGTGAAACCACCTCATTTACCCCTCTGGACAGCCATTTGCACACTTCTTCTTCCTCTCTCCTCACCCCAGTGGCCATCCAGAGCATCCAATGCCCCTCCCTACTTCTTTACTCCACCCATGAGCTACTGGAAACGGTTGGCCGCGCCCACAAGGCATAGAAAATGCCACGCCGGCCATATGGGCGCTCTGGAGCGCGCTACAGTGCGCTCCCGCACTGTAGCCGCCCCCTTCCAACCGCCTCCGGCCACCTCGGGCCTCCCCAGCACGCCCGACGAGATGCCTCGGCGTCCGGGACACGGCAGCTGGTTGGCCCCCTCCTCCTTCCCTCTCTCCTGCCCCTGCTCGCACGCGCACCATGGCCGCCCGAGAGCTCCAATGAGCACGCTCACACGCGCGCTGACCTGACGCTTCCCCGCTCCTTCTCTCCCTCCCTCTGGGCGTAGACCACCCCTACAAACACCTCGGACACGCCCACGTGAGCCCCCGTGGCTTGCAGCGACGGCAACAGCCTCGCCGGCGCACGGGTCTACGGTGAGCCGTGGCTTGCCTACTTAAAGGCCTCCCCGAGCCTCCCAATCACCACCACTCGCCCCCACCTACTCCAAAAAGGCCCCCTGTGCCCTCCACTCTCCTCCAGGAGCACCCGAGCTCGAGATCGAGCTCGAGCTCCGCCGCCTCGGGTCGTCGTCGATCTCGGGGTACGGGCTCCCTCCGCCCATCCTCTCTCTTGATCTGGACCCTCCACACCTCCCTGATCATTTCCCCTCTGTTTCCCCTCTCTCTTGCAGTCGGAAACGGCCGGAGCCATCAACGCCCGATGCTCCTCCGCCGCGAACCTCGTCGCCGGCGAACCCCTGCACTCCGGCGACCGCCTCCACCTCCACCCGAACGGCGACTCCGCCCTGAGCAAGCCGGCGCGCTCGGATCGCCTCGCTGTTGACCACAGCGACGCCGGTGAGCTCGCCCCCCCTCTCTGGCCCGAGGTTGAAGACGACGGCCGTGGGGCCCGTCAGTCAGCCTCACATTCTAACGGGTGGGCCCCACCCGTCAGGTTTAAACACGCACGCGCGCGCACCGGTTCGCTGCGTCGGCTGGAGGCATATTTTCCAAATACGCCTTCGACGTGGCCACCCTGCGCGGGCTGGATTCCCTCTGGGCCTGCTGCACTGTGGCTCTTCTGGCCCAGTTGAACAGTGCTGCTTCTCCTTTTTTCTTTTTCTGGAAACTTGCAAAAATTCCACATGATTAAATATTAATCCAAATGCAATAATTCCAACTCCCATATTTTTCTAAAAATCCCACCTATTTAATGGTGTAACTTTCATAAATATCCATCAAACTTTTCTGCACTGTTCAAATTTAAATTCAAATTTGAGCATTTATATTCCCCTCTGAAAATCCATTTCTCCTATTATACAACTCCAAATCCATAACTAATAATTTTCCCCTTCTTAGAGTTCCCCCTAGTATTTATCAAAAATAAGTTGACATTTTTCTGAGCACCTTGGTTTTTCTGTTTTACTATTGCCTTATTTTCTCGTTATTTTCTTGTGACGATTAGATCCCGTATTAGACGAAGTTGCTGAAGAAGAAGAAGAAGGAGAATGATTTGAAGAACTTGAAGACTTTGAAGACCAAGGCAAGCAACCCTTTGACCATGTCTATGAAGCCCTTTTTATGCATGTCATATAGCACTTTATTAGTGTTGCATCGGAATCATGATGAGATGGTAACCACTTTGATGGGTTGCCTCCATTACTTCCTCGTTGATACTTGCATTGTGCATGACCCTACCTTCTTATGAGGGTTATGCCGATGGGAGTAGATAGGATGCTAAGTAGTGCTACGCAAAAAGGGACGGGAATATGCATAGTGATGGAGACAAAATATTTTCAAAGGACTTTTCGAAAACCCCGTCGGGTGACACTTATGCCCGAGGGAGATGATGAGTTGGGTAACCACTTGATGACGAAGTGGTGTACCGAGGCAAGTGTATGTGTTGTTTTCAAAAACGGATTGGTTTAAGTTGCGACCGTTATTCCAACCTTACATGCGCAACCACTCTACCCTTATATGGGAAAGGGCATTATTGATTACCTAGGCCGATACTAGCTTGGAGCCCGCATTACTAGTGACAGGGGAGAGTTGGTGCTCTCTCTCGGGACGGGGTCATCCAGGTAGGGCGGCCATGACTGTTTTTACAGGGCACCGGATACACCGTTGTGTCCCCTCTCCGATGTTACGATCTCGAGTGAGTCTCATACGATGTACATCATGAGGATACGGAACAACGAGTGGACTCTTTGTTAGTATCGTCTAGGGAAAGATAGTGATCGGGTGCTTACCCTGGGTACTTGAGGTACCGCGGGTCGTGGATGACACGGAAGTTCCCCGGATCTTGTGGGTAAAGTGTGCAACCTCTGCAGAGTGTAAAACTATTCGAATAGCCGTGTCCACGGTCAAGGACAGTTGGGTAACCGCTCTTGGGCTACGTCCACTTTTTTACAAACCAGTGTGTGTGTTGGATAAGTGGGAAGAACTACTTGGGTCAAGTCAAGGACTTGACATGATTGAGTTGGGTTGGTGCCCACTCTATTTATGTTGATATCTATAACCTATCCTCATGGTTACTTGAATTTTCCTGATGCATGTCTTACACGTTGTTGAACATGTCATTGCACTCAAAACTAGCTTTCCACAAAAATCTACCTATATCATGCACTGTTGTATCTTGAACCAAAACATGGGTTGCTTGCGAGTACATTCAAAGTACTCATTGGCTTGCCACTGGTTATTTAATTGGCCAGGCATGGAAGAACAGGAGTTCGAAGAAGAATTCTGTGGAGACGAACATGCGAACTAGGACGCTTCCCAGTCAGAATGCCTGTAGGGTTAAGGCAGATGGCATGGGTCCAAGTTATCTACGAAGATTTCCGCTGCGATGTTATACTCAAGACTTGACCATAATGGTCCTACTTGTGTAATACGGTATGTATGGATGTAAGACTCTTATTATTCAGCTTCTGTGTGTTCAGTGAGCATTGATCTCTGGGATGACGTTACATGTGCATTCGGTGATCACGACTTATGAGTCGGGGTCCCCACAGGGCCGCATTGCTATGCTAGCTCGGAACGTGCCAGGCGGTCTTGTTGTCGATTACTCCGGGCGTGCTTGATGGTGTCCGGGTCCTTAATCGCTGAACTGGTGGATTGCCTTAAGAGGCTGCTTTGCGCTTCTGCTGCTAGGGCCGCAGTGTGCTCCTCTGTGCGGGGAGAGCGCTCTGTGTTTCCATTGACTGTGATGACCCCCCGAGGTCCTGGCATCTTGAGATTGAGGTATGCATAATGCGGTACCGCATTGAATCTCGCAAATGCGGTTCGCCCGAGCAGTGCATGATAGACACTGTGGAACGGGACTATATCGAAGATTAACTCCTCGCTTCGGAAGTTATCCGGGGATCCGAAGACTACTTCCAGTGTGACTGAGCCTGTGCAATGGGCCTCTACACCTGGTATGACGCCTTTGAAGGTCGTTTCTCTGGGTTTGATCCTTGAGGGGTCTATACCCATTTTGCACACTGTGTCCTGATAAAGCAGGTCTAGGCTGCTGCCGCCGTCCATAAGGACTCGAGTGAGGTGAAATCCGTCGATGATTGGGTCTAGGACCAGTGCGGCTTATCCGCCATGACGGATACTAGTGGGGTGGTCCTTGCGATCGAAGGTGATCAGACAGGAGGACCATGGGTTGAACTTTGGGGCGACTGGCTCCAACGCATATACGTCCCTTAGCGCACGCTTTCGCTCCCTCTTGGGGATGTGGGTTGCATATATCATGTTCACCATCCGCACATGTGGGGGGAACCTCTTCTGTCCTCCGGTGTTCGGCGGCAGGGGCTCCTCCTCGTCATTGCTATGTAACCCCTTATCTTTGTTTTCGGTGTTTAACTTGCCGGCCTGCTTGAACACCCAACAATCCCTGTTGGTGTGGTTGGTTGGCTTGTCGGGGGTGCCGTGTATTTGACACGAGCGATCGAGTATACGGTCCAAACTGGACGGACCCGGAGTGCTTCTTTTGAATGGTTTTTTCCGCTAACCGGGTTTAGAGCCTTTGAATCCGGCATTGACTGCCGTATCCTCGGTATTGTCGTTGTTGATGCAGCGCTTGTGTTTGTTGCGACATGACCTGCCATTGGCATTCTTGGTATCCCAAGTACCATGGTTCTTTGATATGTTATTGCTGCGAGCTAGCCAGCTGTCTTCTCCCGCGCAAGAGCGGGTCATGAGTGTCGTGAGGGCTGCCATAGATTTCGGCTTTTCCTGGCCAAGGTGCCGGGCGAGCCACTCGTCGCGGATGTTGTAATTAAAAGCTGCTAGGGCCTCTGCATCCGGACAGTCGATGATTTGATTTTTCTTTGTCAGGAACCGTGTCCAGAATTGCTTGGCCGATTCCTCTGGCTGCTGAATTATGTGGCTCAAGTCATCGGCATCTAGTGGTCGCACATAAGTGCCCTGGAAGTTGTCGAGGAATGCGGCTTCCAGATCTTCCCAACAGCCAATGGATTCTGCTGGCAGGCTATTGAGCCAATGCCGAGGTGGTCCTTTGAGCTTGAGTGGGAGGTATTTGATGGCGTGTAGATTATCACCGCGGGCCATGTGGATGTGCAAGAGGAAGTCCTCGATCCATACCGCGGGATCTGTTGTGCCGTCGTATGATTCAATATTTACGGGTTTGAAACCCTCTGGGATTTGGTGATCCATTACTTCGTCTGTGAAGCATAGGGAGTGTGCAGCGCCTCTGTACTGGGATATATCGCGACGTAGCTCAAATGAGTCTTGTCCGCTGTGTTCGGCCCGGCCGGATTTACTTTTACTGTATCCGACGTGAAGGTTATCGTCTCGCATAGTGGCGCGCCCTCGTGATCCGTAGATCGAAATTCCGTGTTTTGCTTTGTCCTCCAATACGTCTCACAGGTCTGGCGTATTTCCCCATTCCTTGACATTTTTATTTGAATGGCGTCAGGGTGCGGTCTGAGCTTTTGGCTGAAATGCCTCTCTGTCGCGGCCATGAGGTGGCCGATCAGCCGCGTCATACACTAGAGATGTAGGCTTTGGTGCTTCCTCCTCTAGTCAGGGTAGTAACCTGCACTTTGGGTAACTCTTGGAGGGGCGTTCGAGTTTATATTCCTCAGCCGCAAGGACTTCAGTCCATCTGTCAGCTAGCGAATCTTGATCAGCTTGAAGCTGCTGCTGCTTTTTCTTAAGGCTATTTGTCATGGCTATAAGCCGGCGCTTGAATCGCTCTTGTTCGACGAGATCCTCAGGCACGACAAATTCGTCATCGTCGAGGCTTGCCTCGTCGTCGGAGGGAGGCATGTAATTATCATCCTCCACCTCTCCATCTGCCGCTCTCTCGGGGGGGCTGGCTTCTCCATCCTCCTGCTCTAAACCCTGCTAGAGGGGATTATTGTTATCTTCGGTACTGTCTGGAGTGCTATTATCTCCTGTGCCGGTATCACCGCTTTTGCCTTGGCGAGACTTAGAGCGGCGCCGCTGACGTCGGCGCTTGGGTTGCTTCTTGGAGGGGTCATCCTCCGCTGTCCCGTCACCATTGCCTTCTTTGGGTGTGTCCACCATATATATATATATATATATATATATATATATATATATATCATATGATGAGGTAGCTGTCCAGTGCCCTGTGGGCAGTGGTTCTTGTTCGCCTCCTACATCGTCGTCCATGTCGTCGATGTCTTCGGAGTCGAAGTCGAGCATGTCGGTCAAATCATCGACAGTGGCTACTAAGTGGGTGGTGGGTGGGCGGCGAATTTCTTCGTCATCCGCATCCCAATCCTGCCGAACATAGTTCGGCCAGGACTCTCCTGACAAGGAGAGAGACCTTAATGAGTTCAGTATGTCGCCGAAGGGCGAGTGCTGAAATATATCCGCGGAGGTAAACTCCATGATCGGCGCCCAGTCGGATTTGATAGGCACGGGTGCAGGCGGTTCGGGGTCCGTGGCCGGGGAAGAATCCGGCAATTTGGCATCACGGCTCTTGTGAAGGGTAAGGTCGATACTCGGCTCGATCGCCGCTGAGGATACGGCCTCCATGGCGGGGTCTATCCACCCGTCCATGGATGGCGCAATTGGCTCCGAATTGAGGGTCGGAGCGGTTGCCGGTGCGATCTCCTCAACACTGTCCGATGGTAGAGCTAAATCATGCTCATCGTGATTGTGTGACTCACTCGCCAGGGGCTCGAATTCGTCGAAGATCAAGTCTCCGCGGATATCGGCCGTGTAGTTTAAGCTTCCAAACCTGACCTGGTGGCCAGGGGCGTAACTTTCGATCTGCTCTAGATGGCCAAGCGAGTTGGCCCGCAGTGCGAAGCCGCCGAATACAAAGATCTGTCCGGGAAGAAAAGTCTCACCCTGGACCGCATCGCTATCGATGATCAAAGGAGCCATCAAGCCTAATGATGACGACACAGAGGAACTCTCAATGAAAGCACCAATGTCGGTGTCAAAACCGGCGGATCTCGGGTAGGGGGTCTCGAACTATGCGTCTAAGGCAGATGGTAACAGGAGGCAGGGGACATGATGTTTTACCCAGGTTCGGGCCCTCTTGATGGAGGTAAAACCCTATGTCCTGCTTGATTATTCTTGATAATATGAGTAGTACAAGAGTTGATCTACCACGAGATCAGAGAGGCTAAACCCTAGAAGCTAGCCTATGGTATGATTGTATGTTTTCCTACGGACTAAAACCCTCCGGTTTATATAGGCACCGGAGGGGGCTAGGGTTACACAAGGTCGGTTACAAAGGAGGAGATATACATATCCGTATTGCCTAGCTTGCCTTCCACGCCAAGTAGAGTCCCATCCGGACACGGGACGAAGTCTTCAATCTCGTATCTTCATAGTCCAATAGTCCGGCCAAAGGATATAGTCCGGCTGTCCGGAGACCCCCTAATCCAGGACTCCCTCACAAACCAATTCGTATTTTGTTTTTTCATTGTAGCTACTTTAATATAACTTTTCCATGGCTTAATCCACTGATACAAATCGATAGTTTCATCAAAACAAGCAAACTATGGATCAAAAACAGAATCTATCTTAAATAGGACAGTCTGTAGTAATCTGAACATTCACCATACTTCCGGTACTCCACAAATTCTGAAAAAATAGCAAAAAACAATTTGTATAATACAGTGCAAAAAGTTTCAGAACCGTTTGATGTTCTAGTAAAAAATGTAAAATCGTGCACTACAGCCAAAGTTTCTGTTCTGCACCGCACAAACCAACAAGCAATGTAAACATCCTAAAGGCAAATCTTGGCACATTATTTTTATAATACAATGATATTGTACAAGGGGGTAATTATTTTTGTTGAAAAGTTTCTGTAATCAAGATTTACAAAGTTTCCATGAGCATGAACAAAGTTCAAGGAGCTCCCCCACTTCAACAATGCTTGTCTCTCTCACTTTCACTTTCCTTTTTGAAAAGTTTTGGGTTCCCCTCTTTATTTTTTTGTTTTTAAACTATATAAAATCACTCAACATAAATAAATGACTCTAAAACTTCCGGGTTATCTCCTTGGCAGCACTTTCTTTAAAGCCATTAAGCTAGGCATAAGGTGCTCAAGTAATGAATCCACCCGGATCCTAAGGTATATCAAAGCCAATTTTAATTAACAATGATTTGGGGTTTAGTAGTGAGCACAAAGCAACATATATCATGTAATGACGAAGTCTAACTCTCTTTCTATGCATCGGCATGTCATAGAAGAACAATTCATGCACACATAGTAAAGGCCAATGCATAGTATAAACAGTTTCTTGCAATTTTATCATATTGGAAACATGGAGAGGCGGAGATGTAGTTCCTCTCTCATATTAATTGCAAGTAGGAGAAGCAAGCACATGCATATTATATCTATCAAAATCATCATGTGTAGTAGTGAAACGCAACCCATCAATATAATCCTTAATAATGGCAAACTTCTCCGATATAGTGTAGTCAAGAGAATTCAAATAGATAATAGGACTATCGTGCGTGGGTGCAATAGCAAAATTTTCATGTTTAACATAAGGAACTATAGCGAGTTCATCTCCATAAGCATAATTCATATTGGCATCTTGGCCACAAGCATATCAAGCATCACCAAAAAGGGATATTTCAAAAGAATTAACGAGATCTTAACAATCATCATAGCTATCATCCTTCGGTAAGCACGAAGGGAAATTAAACAATGTATGAGTTGAAGAGTTGCTCTCATTAGAAGGTGGGCACGGGTAGCTAATCCGCTCTTCCTTCTTTTGTTCTTCGCTCCCCTCATCATCTTTTTCATCCAATGAGCTCACAGTTTCATCAATTTCTTCTTCCATAGACTCCTACAAAATATTAGTCTCTTCTCGGACAGCGGAGACTTTCTCAATAAATTCATCAATATCATAATTGTATTTATAATTCTCATAGCAATAATTAAGTATAGCAAAATTTTCAGGTCTGTAAACAGCATCATCAAGATTTTCACACTCTTTAAACAAAGATTCAATTTCATAAGCACCCATAAAATCAACGAATTCTTCTATTCGTTCCACATCATAGTCATCATATATACCATTAGCATAAGAAGCTAAGGTTTCATTATCATTAAATTCACATGAAAAGGGAAGGTGTGGAGCCTTCATCCTAGAGCAACAAGCAGTATAATCATATCTCAAGCATAGTTGCTGAGCATACCAATGCAAAATATAAATTTGATCCCATAATAGTTTCCCTTTTTGAGTCAAACGATAATCCGTAAAGTATTCACGTTGATCCAACATTACTCCCATTATAAAGTTGAATGGGGTTTTCTCAGGATTATCAAAGTAGTACATAATATCTTTCACACAATGAGCATCAAGGGTTTTAGGAGGTTCCCCATCTCCATGAGTAGCAAGTAGACCTAATTTTTTTGGTATTTCGTGTTCCATATCCACAACTAAAGATAGAGAACAACTTAGAACAGCAAATAAAAATTACTTAGTGATAAAGCAAACAAGCACACACGAGAATATTCACCCCAAGCAATAACTCCCCGGCAACGGCGCCAAAAAAAGGTCTTGATAACCCACAAGTGTAGGGGATCAATTGTAGCCTCTTTCTATAAGTAAGAGTGTCGAACCCAACGAGGATCTAAAGGTAGAACAAATATTCCCTCAAGTTCTATCGACCACCGATACAACTCTATGCACGCTTAACATTCGCTTTACCTAGAACAAGTATGAAACTAGAAGTACTTTGTAGGTGTTGTTGGATAGGTTTGCAAGATAATAAAGAGCGCTTAAATAAAAAGTAGGGGGCTGTTTAGTAGAGATCTTGTTGTCACAGAAGAAAGCCATTTTGTTGGCATTCTGGGAATAGGGGTCCCCAGACTTGCCTGCCTACGGCCTGCGGCGTGGCTCAAGTGGGGGCCCAGCGCGGCCCGTCTTCATCAGCTCAAGCTCAAGACCCTCGCGAGGGGCCAAGCCTCGCGGGGCGGACGACATGAAGCTTCCTTAGAGGCAGCCTCATCAAGCAGGCTCGGGAGGAGGCGGAGAGATCAAGGCAGGGGTGCCTCGCGAGGCGCCCGTGACGCAAGCCATGACGATCGAGACCAGGCGGGCGCCAGGCGGTTGCCGGCCTGCACAATGTCCTTGTTTCCCCTTTGGTGCAAAGGGGGCAAGTACAGGCCAAGGCATCGGGCAAAGGTTACCATTCCGGTGCAACAAGACCAAGACCAACAGAGCGACAGGACGGAGGTCACCGTGGAGCCCAAGACGGCATCATCACCAGTGCTTTTGGCAGCCGAAGACCACCTTTGGTCAGGATAACTTGTACTAGATGTTCCCCTACAAAATGGCCAATTGTTGGCGCCCTTCCCACTCATTATTTGGGGAGAGGCCCAGGGCCTCTATAAATAGAGCTAGCCACCACAGAGTAGAGGGACATCTAGAGATCTGACAGAGCCCTAGCAGAGAGAGAGAGGCGACTGAACTTACCCAAGGTGTTCATCGCACCAGCTCAAGAACACCCCTCGCGAGGCTGTTCTTTCCTTGTACTGTTCATCATCAGCCCGTGAGGCAATCCACCACGCCACACACTGGAGTAGGGTATTACACCACAACGGTGGCCCGAACCAGTATAAACCTCGTGTCCCTTGTGTTGTTCGTTTTTTCCAGCTTAGATCATGAGAGGAGATAGGACGTAGATCAGTAGGGGAGAGATCTCCACGCACACCCTAGTGTTTGAACCTCAAGGGTCTGCCGGAACCCGAAATCCGACATTTGGCGCGCCAGGTAGGGGTGCGCCGGAGTTCTCCTCCTGATGACCCGCTCTCCCCCAACATCGCATCCCGCCCTCATGGAGGACAACGCGCCACCCGCTCCAGCAACGGATGCCGGCACTGGGGCCAGGGGGCTCCGGGCCTTGGCCCCCGCCTTGCGACAGGTGCAGTGGCCGCGCAAGTTCAAGCCCGAGATGCCGCTGCGCTACAACGGCGCGACAGACCCGATGATTTTCCTGCTGGCGTACGAGGAGGCCATCCTCAGAGCCGGGGGCGATGACTGGTTGATGGCCAACTGGTTACCCATGGCCCTCACCGGCATCCCGCGCGTGTGGCTCCTCCACCTGCCGACGACTTCTGTCACCTCCTGGGAGGAGCTGCGCGACCTCTTCCTCGCCCGTTTTGCCGTGCCAGCGCCGCCCGTCATCGCAACTCTCCTAGGTGGCTCCCAGGCACCACCCTCGAGCCATCACGTCAAGCCGTTCACCCGCCGGGCTGGGTGGCGCCCGAGGCTGATCTAACCTTCGACTCGGAGGATCACCCCTTCAACCCCATCGGTTCGGGCGCGCTCCCAATGCTATGCACCCCCACCATCTACCAAGTGGCCATCACCAGGACCCTCATCGACGGTGGTGCTGGCCTCAACGTGCTCTCGGTGGAGGCCTTCAGCCTCCTCCACATGCCACCGGAGCGGCTCCAACCCAGCAGGCCTTTCTCGGGCGTCGTAGCCGGTTCCACCGCCTCCTTGTGACAGATCCGCCTCCCAGTGACCTTCGGCACCTACGACAACTTTCGCACGGAGCTGATCGACTTCGACATCGCCCCCATTGGCCTCCCATACAACGCCATCCTCGGCTATCCGGCCTTGGCTCGGTTCATGGCAGCAACTCACCCGGCGTACAACCTCATGAAGATGCCTGGGAGCAGCGGCGTCCTCACCATGTCAGGAGACACAAGGGATGCGCTGCAGGTGCTCCAGCTTGTTTTCAGGGCGGCCGCGGTGGCACAGCCCACTAGCACTGATGCCCTTGAGCCCAAGGGGGCTGCACCGGCTAAAAAGAAGCAGATACTCACCCAAGTCAAGGCGGAAACCAAGCAGGTACCAGTCGACGAGGACGGGTCGACTGGCGCCACCTTCACCATAGGGGCCAACCTCGAGCCCGAGCAGGAGGAGGCCCTGGTGAGGTTCCTACGTGCGAACAAGAAGGTGTTCGCGTGGGAACCTGATCAGTTAGTAGGGGTCCCAAGGAAAGTGATTGAGCATCACCTCAACGTGTGCCCCAATGTGCGCCCCGTGAAGCAGAAGGCGAGGCGGCAGTCCACTGAGAAACAGGCTTTCATCGCTCAAGAGACCCAGAAGCTAGAGGCGGCAGGAGTTACCCGCGAGGTCCGCTACCCTAATTGGCTAGCTAATCCGGTCGTTGTGCCAAAAAAGGGAGGAAAGGAGCGCATGTGTGTCGAATTCACCAACCTCAACAAGGCCTGCCCGCAGGATCCATTTCCGCTCCCCCGCATTGACCAGATAGTCGACTCCACCGCAGAGTGTGACCTATTGTGCTTCCTAGATGCCTTCTCGGGCTATCACCAGATCAAGATGGCGGTAGAAGACGTGGAAAAGACGTCTTTCCTGACCCCGTGTGGAGTGTACTGCTATACGTGCATGCCACTTGGGTTGCGCAACACAGGCGCGACCTTTCAACGACTGATGCACATCGCCTTAAGCCGGCAGCTCGGGAGGAACGCGGAAGCTTACGTCGATGACATTGTGGTGAAGTCTCGTGAGGTAAGAACCCTGATACAGGACCTGGAAGAAACCTTTGCGAGCCTCAACGAAGTGGACCTATGGCTCAACCCGGAGAAGTGCGTGTTTGGAGTCCCCTCGGGCAAGCTCCTGGGTTTCCTCGTGTCCCACAGGGGCATCGAGGCCAACCCGGAGAAGGTCAAGGCGGTCAAAGACATGAGCCTGCCGAGGACCCTCAGAGAAATGCAGAAGCTGACCGGGCGTGTAACTGCGCTGGGGCGCTTCATCTCCAAGCTAGGGGAACGAGCGCTGCCCTTCTTCAAGCTAATGAAGAAAAAGGGCCCCTTCGAATGGACTGAAGAGGCTGACAAGGCATTCCAAGACCTCATGAGGTACCTTACCAGCCCACCAGTGATGGTAGCTTCGCATCCTCGGGAGCCCCTAGTGCTCTACCTTGCAGCCACCCCCTACTCCGCTAGCGCAGCCCTGGTGGCGGTCAGGGAGGAGCGCTGTGCCAAGGCTGCATCGATCGTCCGAACTGAAGCAAAGCAGAGCCGGGAGGGCCTCGCGAAGGCTGCAACCGCAGCCGAAAAGGAACAGCCGCAGCAGGAGAACGCACCCGGAGCAGGAGAGGCCTCTTTAGGCAACCAAGCACTGGGGGCTCTGTCGTCTCAAGAGATGCCTCAACCTCTGGAGGACGCAAGCTGTGCCAGCACCTTCAACCTCGTCGAGCATCCTGTGTACTTCGTCAGCATAGTGCTACGGGACGCAAGGGCACGGTACCCCATGCCTCAAAAACTCCTCTTCACGCTACTAGTGGCCTCACGCAGGCTGCGCCACTACTTCCAAGGCCATCCCATCAAAGTCGTCTCAGCATACCCCTTGGAAAGAGTACTCAGGAGCCCCAACTCAGATGGGAGGGTTGCTGAATGGTACATCGAATAACAGACATTTCAGCTAGAATTCAGTACGACCAGAGTCATCAAGGAAGCCGCACTTGCAGATTTCGTGGAAGAATGGGCAGAAGCGCCGGGTCTCAAGGCAGGCGAAGACCGATCACTTTCCCCGGGAAGTGAAGCACCGGACGGTTGGGTCATGTACTTCGATGGGGCGTTCTCCCGACACGGGGCGGGAGCTGGCGCAGTGCTCGTATCCCCTACCCAGGACAAACTCTACTATGCCGTACAACTCTGCTTCCAGCACGGAGAAAAGGTCTCCAACAAAATAGCGGAGTACGGAGGCCTAATAGCAGGCTTGAAGGCCGCAATTGCCTTACGGGTAAAGCGCCTCATCATCAAGGGCGATTCGCAGCTCCTCGTCAACTTCTCCAACAAGATATACGAGCCAAAGGACGAGCACATGGAAGCCTACCTCGCTGAGGTTCGCAAGATGGAGAAACAGTTCTAGGGGCTGGAGTTGCAACACGTGCCCCGCGGCACCAACCAGGAAGCTGATGACATTGCCAAGAGGGCATCTCAGCGGCTCCCTCAGGAGCCTGGCGTCTTCGAGGAGCGGCTCTTCAAACCCTCGGCGGTGCCGTCACTGTCGAGCACGGCGCAACCAAGGGAGGAGCTCCCTCAGCCGCCTGCCTCAGGAGCCCCGGTCAGTGGCTCGGCCTCAGAGGCACGCCTGCTCCTGGCGTTAGAGCCTCAGGAAGGGTGTTGGATCCCGGAGCTCACGAACTACCTGATGCAAGGGACTCTGCCGGAGAACGAGGAGGAAGCAGAGCGTGTGGCGCGGCAGGCCACAGCTTATTGCATCAAGGATGGAGAGCTCTACAGGAAGGGACCAAATGACGTGTCCCTACGTTGCATCTCCCGAGAGCAAGGGAAGAAGCTACTGGCGAACATACACGGCGGAGACTGCGGGCACCACTCGTTGTCACGAACCCTCGTCGCAAGGCGTTCTGTAGTGGATTCTACTAGCCCACAGTGCTCATCGACGACGTTGAGCTGGTGAAGGCTTGCGAGGCCTGCCAGTTTCACGCTAAGCAGATCCATCAGCCTACGGGGGGTCTATAGACTATACCCCTCTCATGGCCGTTCACAATTTGGGGGGTGGACATTCTGGGCCCGTTTCCTCGGGCGCCAGGGGGCTATCGCTACCTCTACGTCATTGTGGACAAGTTCACCAAGTGGGCTGAGGTGGAAGCCGTCCGCACAATCCCGGCAGGCTCCGCGGTCAAGTTCATCAAGGGCCTCATGAGCCGATTTGGGGTGCCCAACCACATCATCACCAGCAACGGTTCGCAATTCACCAGTAATCTCTTCAAAACATACTGTGCTAACCTTCAAACGCAGATATGCTATGCTTTGGTAGCACACCCTCGGAGCAACAGCCAGGCCGAGCGAGCCAACGCGGAGGTCCCGAGGGGCCTCAAAGCCAGAACCTTTAAGAAGAAGCTGGAGGCCTGTGGCAGGGGCTGGTACGACGAGCTCCAGTCCGTGATGTGGTCAATCCGCACAACTGCAACCAAGCCGACTGGCGAGACCCCGTTCTTCCTCGTCTATGGAGCAGAGGCTGTTCTCCCTCACGAGGTCAGGCGGTGCTCCGCACGTGTCCTGGCGTTCGACGAGACGCAGCAGGACGCCATGCGGGGGATGGATCTTGTGCTAGGTGAGGAACGCCGCCGAGAAGCCGCGCTCCGAGCGGCAAGGTATCAACAGGCGCTGCGACGATACCACTACCGCAACATCCGCCCCCGAACTCTTGAGGTAGGGGATCTCGTGCTCAGACGGGTTCTCTCCAGGGAGGGGCTGCACAAGCTCTCTCCCATGTGGGAGGGCCCATTCAAGGTTGTTCATGTCTCCAGGCCTGGCTCCGCGCACTTGGAGACCATGGAGGGGGTACCCATCCAGAACGCGTGGAACATTCAACATCTTCGGAGGTTCTATCCTTGAGCGAGGCCTAGCACCTGGGAAAGGCCCGGTGCCTGTGAAGAAGGCAAATGCCTGTGAAGCTGCCGTGTTTTGGGAAAGGCTCGGTGCCTGTGAAGAAGGCAAATGCCTGTGAAGCTGCCGTGTTTTGGGAAAGGCCCGGTGCCTGTGAAGAAGGCAAATGCCTATGAAGCTGCGGTGTTTTGGGAAAGGCCCGGTGCCTGTGAAGAAGGCAAATTCCTGTGAAGCTACCGCATTTTGGGAAAGTCCTGGTGCCTATGAAGAAGGCCAATGCTTGTGAAGCTCGCCGCCCGTGACACACTCACGTAATAATGAGTGGGGCTGTACACGCCCCGGAGTCTCCGGAGTGCCGCCCTCGGGCCTCGGGGGCTCCCGCCCACGCCCAGTGGCAGCACTTAGCTCCGCACTGGTGAGAAGACGTCGAAGACTAGAATAGGTGCCGGACGCGGCTTTTCCATTTGCTTTCTGCAGTTGGCTCGTTTATTCCCGTTTGAAGTTTTATTGAAGCTATTGACGTTCCTGGCTTGTGACTCTTTATCTTTTTCACTCGCTTGCCTCATTTTCTTTCGCACAAGTCTCGCGACGGAGGTTCGCGGGTGCCCTCGCGAGTGTTTTCTGCCTGGATCGTTTGGAGCTTTCCCATCCGAGTCCTCTGCGGGAGCACCCCTCCCAGGCCGTGCCTCACGGGCATCGCGACACGAGCGCAGGACCTGGGCCAATCGCCCCCACAACCAAGACCGAAAGTTACCCCTCCTACTGATCCTTGTAGGGCACAAAGCGCACGGCGAGGCCACGGCCTCGGGAGGCGAGGACCGCGTCAAGCCCCACCGAGCTAAAATAATTCCCACACATGGGTGCACGGCGCAGAAACACAGCGAAGAAATAGCGGAAGCAGCGCGATGGTTAACAGCAGCAGTTCTAACATGCCCCCACGGGGCCCTATACTACCTTCTATTTCTGTGCAAAAAAAGAAGGAAAACAAAATGGGTGCGATTCGTCCTGCACCAACCCACAGCGAAGGCGGGCGCGACGGCGTGGGGGCTGGTCGCGGCCACCGCTAGAGGAGCTGCTGCCTAAGAGGAAGTCACCAAAGCTCAGCGAACCCCGAGCACCGCCGCCTATACGACTGTCGTCATCTTCATCCTGGTCAGTACCGGGGCTGGGCAGGCGGCCGCGGTAGTCGTCTTCGGGGCAGCACCCAGCACGGCGACCGTCTTCCCTGAACACCCTCACGTAGAGGGTGGCGTCGCCATTGAAATTGAAGTACAGGGTGCACCGCCGGCCCAGGCCGCGCACGCGGGCAAACATTTGCCAGTCGCGGGTCAGGACCCCATTCCCAGACACGGAGACCTCCAGCGAAGCCCAGGAGGCCCTGCTGCAGCAGTCGTCTGCCTGGAGCCAGAAGCCGCACCGAGCGCTGGCCGACAGTTAACCTACGAAGAAATGGGAGAGCTAGAGTCGGGCGCTGGTTCGGTCCGCTGACCACACGACAAACTCTGGCAGCACCTCCGCAGAGCGAAAGTGTGGCCTAGGGGGGCGCACAGCCATGGCGTGCCCCCCATCGGCAACCGGGCGCTCACCACCGCGTAGGGAACCGCCTCCATGGCCGCGGGAAGCCACTACGGGGACGGTGGAATGCTTGTGAGGGCGGCCTCGGCCGCGCTTGGTCGGGGGGGGAGTCAGGCCCTGCCTGGCGGGCCTTTCCTTTCTCCACAGCCGACAATCTCTTTGGAGCCATGGGAATGGCGAGTAGCCATGAAGAAGAAAGGGATGGGCTGAAGGGGCTCACGCAGCCCCGTACTTATAGCCGGAGGAGGCCAACCGCCGATCACCATGATCACAGGTAATCATGACTGGTCTCTCTGCATGCAGGGACTTGTCAAGTCATGCGGTCGCCGAGGCGTCGTGGGGAAGCGCAGACGCCCATGTCCAATCAATCACCACGCAATGCCCAAGGTCGCAGGTTGTTGGGGCCCGCGGTGCTTTGCGCTTGCCCCTTCACTTCCCTGCCAGGCCAAGCCCGGGCACGCCTTGGGCCCGGGGGCTACTGTCGGCATTCTGGGAACGGGGGTCCCCAGACTTGCCTGCCTGCGGCCTGTGGCGTGGCTCAAGTGGGGGTCTGACGTGGCCCATCTTCATCAGCTCAAGCTCAAGACCCTCGCAAGGGGCCAAGCCTCGCGGGGAGGACGACATGAAGCTTCCTCAGAGGCAGCCTCATCAGGCAGGCTCGCGAGGAGGCGAAGAGATCAAGGCAGGGGTGCCTCGCGAGGCGCCCGTGACGCAAGCCATGACGATCGAGACCAGGCAGACGCCAGGCGGGCGCCGCCCTGCACAGTGTCCTTGTTTCCCCTTTGGTGCAAAGGGGGCAAGCACAGGCCAAGGCATCGGGCAAAGGTTACCATTCCGGTGCAACGAGACCAAGACCAACAGAGCGACGGGATGGAGGTCACCATGGAGCCCAAGACGGTGTCATCACCAGTGCTTTTGGCAGCCGAAGACCACCTTTGGTCAGGATAACTTGTACTAGATGTTCCCCTTCAAAATGGCCAATTGTTGGCACCCTTCCCACTCATTATTTGGGGAGAGGCCCAGGGCCTCTATAAATAGATCTAGCCACCACAGAGTAGAGGGACATCTAGAGATCTGATAGAGCCCTAGCAGAGAGAGAGAGAGGCGACTGAACTTACCCAAGGAGTTCATCGCACCAGCTCAAGAACACCCCTCGTGAGGCTGTTATTCCCTTGTACTATTCATCATCAGCCCCTGAGGCAATCCACCACGCCACACACTAGAGTAGGGTATTACACCACAACGGTGGCCCGAACCAGTATAAACCTTGTGTCCCTTGTGTTGTTCGTTGTTTCCAGCTTAGATCACACGAGGAGATAGGACATAGACCGGTAGGGGAGAGATCTCCACGCACACCCCAGTGTTCGAACCTCAAGGGTCTGCCCTAACCTGAAATCCGACACATTTGTCCCTGGGCAATCGATAACTAGACCAGTAATCATTATTGCAATTTTATTTGCGGGAGAGGCATAAGCTAACATACTTTCTCTTGTTGGATCATATGCACTTATGATTTTAACTCTAGCAAGCATCCGCAACTACTAAATATCATTAAGGTAAAACCCAACCATAGCACTATAAGGCATCAAGTCCTCTTTATTCCCATACGCAAACAACCTACTTACTCAGGTCTGTGTTTCTATCACTCACGCAACCCCCATAAGCAAATCACGAACATAATGGAAACCCTACAGCGGGATCCCTCATGCTTGCGCGACATGGAGAGCACCATAGGACAGCACCAATAATAAAACATGCAACTCAAACCAATCACGGTCATCAATTAAACCATAGGACAAGACGGATCTACTCAAACATCATAGGATAGCCATACAACATTGGGAAATAATATATAGCGCTGAGCACCATGTTTAAGTAGAGATTACAGCGGGTAAAAGAGGGGTTACACCGCTGCATAGAGGGGGGAAGAGTTGGTGATGATGTAGTGAAGTTGTTGGTGTAGATTGCGGTGATGATGATTGCCCCGGCGGCGTTCCGGTGCCACCGGAAGAGAGGGGGAGAGGCCCCTCCCTTATTCTTCTTCCTTGACCTTCTCCCTAGATGGGAGAAGGGTTTCCCCTCTGGTCCATGGAATCCATGGCATGCGAGGGGCGAGAGCCCCTCCGAGATTGGATATGTCTCTCTGTCTCTCTCTATTTCTGCGTTCCATATTCTGGCCTTTCACCGTTTCTTAAATTACCGGAGATATTTAACTTCGATTGGGCTGAATTTTGGACACGATTTTTACCCAGATATTGGCTTTCTTGCAGAGAAAGTAGGGCACCAACTGCCTTACGGGGTGGCTACAAGGGCCCAGGGCGCGCCCCCTGCCTCGTGGCCACCTCGGGCATCGTCTCACGTTGATTCTTCTTCCCAAAAATCACATATATTCCAAAAAAAATCTCCGTCGGTTTTTATTCCGTTTGGACTCCGTTTGATATGGATTTTCTGCGAAACATGCAACAAACAGGAACTGGCACTGGGCACTAGATCAATATGTTAGTCCCAAAAATAGTATAAAAAGTTGCCAAAAGTATATGAAAGTTGTAGAATATTTGCATGGAACAATCAAAAATTATAGATACAACGGAGACGTATCAGGAGCCCCAGCCGGCGGCCCGATCTCAGAGCGCGCCTGCTCCTGGCGCTCGAGCCTCAGGAGGGGAGCCGGACCAAGGAGTTCAAGGAGTACCTGACACAAGGGACGCTGCCGGAGAAGGAGGAGGACGCAGAGCGCGTGGCTCGACAAGCTACGACATACTGCATCCCGGACGGTGAGTTATATAGGAAGTGGCCAAATGATGTTTCCTTACGATGCATCTCCAGGGAACAGGGGAACGAGCTTCTGGCTGACATACACAGCGGAGACTGCGGGCACCACTCGTCATCATGAACCCTCATCGGCAAGGCGTTCCGCAGCGGGTTCTACTGGCCTACGGCGCTCAACGATGCAACCAAACTGGTGAAGTCCTGCTAGGCCTGCCAATTCCATGCCAAGAAGCTCCATCAGCCAGCTCAGGGCCTCCAGACCATGCCGCTCTCATGGCCGTTCGTAGTTTGGGGGCTAGATATCTTAGGCCCGTTCCCTCAGGCGCCTAGGGGCTACCGCTACCTCTACGTCGCCATCGACAAGTTCACCAAATGGGCGGAGGTAGAAGCTGTTCGTACCATCTCGGCCGGATCCGCGTTCAAGTTCATCAAGGGTCTCGTAAGCCGGTTTGGGGTCCCTAATCGTATCATCACTGACAACGACTCGCAGTTCACTAGCAATCTTTTCAAGGCATACTATACTAACCTTGGAACGCGGATCTGCTACGCTTCAGTGGCACACCCCAGGAGCAATGGCCAAGCCGAGAGTGCCAATGCAGAGGTCCTTAGAGGCCTCAAGACCAGGACCTTCAAGAAGAAGGTCGAGGCCTGCGGCAAGGTCTGGCATGACGAGCTCGAGTCTGTGCTATGGTCCATCCGCACCACCGCCACCAAGACAACAGGCGAAACCCCGTTCTTCCTCGTCTATGGAGCAGAAGCGGTTCTCCCTCACGAGGTCAAGCATCGCTCCGCGCGGGTCCTGGCATTTGATGAGACGCAGTAGGATGCCATGCGGGGGGGAGGACCTTGTGCTGGGGGAGGAACGGCGTCATGAAGCCTCGCTTCGAGCGGCAAGGTACCAGCAGGCGCTGCGATGGTACCACTGTCGCAGCTTCCGCTGCTGGACGCTCGAGGTGGGCGATCTCGTCCTGGGGCGGGTGCTCTCCACGGAAGGGCTGCACAAGCTCTCGCCCATGTGGGAGGGCCCGTTTAGGATCTCCCGTGTCTCCAGACCTAGCGCTGCTCACCTGGAGACACAGGACGGAATCCCCATCTAGAATGCCTGGAAAATCCAGCACCTCCTGAAGTTCTACCCATTAAGCAAGGCCCCGTGCCTGTGAAGGTCTCCGCTTGTGACACTCTCATGTAATAATGAGTGGGGTTGTACACGCCCCAGAGTCTCAGGAGTGCCGCCCTCAGGGCTCGGGGGCTTCCTCCCACGTCTTAGTGGCAGCACTTAGCTCCGCGCTGGTGAGAAGACTAGACTAGGTGCCGGACGCGACTTTTCATTTGCTTTCCGTAGTTGGCTTGCCCCTTTTTCTTAATGGAAGTTCGCATTCTAGTTTTTCTTGTCCTCTTGGTTCGATCACCTTTTCCTTTGCTCTTCCTTGGATCTTTGTTTTGGCCCGTGCTCTCCCTCGCATGCCTCGCGAGGGGGCTGGACAGGTGCCCTCGTGAGCGTTTTTTCTGTTCTTCGCGAGGCACCCTCGCCCGAACCCGCAAACTGGCACACCTCTCTCAATATGTGCCCCTCGAGTACCGCAATACGAAGCACTGGGTCATGGCCGAAGGCGCCTGCGACCAGCATTCGGAAGAATAAGAGTTTCCTAACGAAAGTTTGCAGTTCCTAGACGCCTCCCGAGCAAAGGAGGCCTCGCCGGGCGCTGGGAGATGCGCGCCTCACGAGGCGGAAACTACTTCAGACACATCAAGCTAAGTTATCTCTATACGCCAACATAAAACACTGGTACCACAACAGGATGCAGGGACGATAAACATAACATAGCAACTTGGAAATCACGGTTCATTACACGCCCCTGCAGAGCCCATACTTGTTTCTTCTTAAATGCAGGAAGGAAAGAACAAAACAAAAGTGGCGCGTGCCCCCGCAGCAGCTCGCGAGGACAGACCCATGGCGCTCCCCTGGGCTCAGCCAGACCCCTCCTTGTGCTTCACTGGAGCGCGGTGACAAGACGACCCGCTACCACCCTTGAAACAGGCATGGTGGCTGGCCATAGTCGCCGCTGCTGGAGCTGTCGCTGGAGGAGGAGCCGTCGTAGCTGGACGAGCCGCGGCCAGCACCGAGGACGAAGCCACCTTCATCCTCATCACGACCATCGCCAAGCGAGCACCTCGTCTCCATCATTGTCCTCGGGGCAGCACCCGACGCGGCGGCCATCTTCCCCAAATACCCTCACGTAGAGGGTTGCGTTGCCGCCATACTTAAAGTGGAGGGTGCACCGCCTGCCCAGGCCGCGTGCGGGGGCAAACGTCTGCCAGCCATGGGCCAGGGCTGCGTTGCCCGCGGCGAAGACTTCCACTGCGACACATGAAGCCCTGCTGCAGCAGCCGTCCGCCTGCAGCCAGAGACCGCCTAGACCCGTGGCCGGCAGTTCACCGGCGAAGAAGCGTGGGAGCTGAAGCCAGGTGCCAGTCGGGTTCTCCGACCACATGATGAACTCCGGCATCACCTCCGCCGAATGGAAGCGCGGCCGAGGAGGCCACGCAACCATGGCACGCCTCGCTTCATCGACAGGACTGCCATGACCTGGGTGACTCCCGCCGCGGGGGGAGGCGCCGCCGCTGCCGCGAGGGGCCACAGCGGGGGTTGCGGCATGCTTGCGAGGGCGACCACGCCCCCTCTTGGGTGGCGGTGAGCCGAGCCCCTCCTAGCGGGCCTTGCCCTTCTCTGCGGCTGAGAACCTCCTCGCCGGCCCCTCCTGGCGGGACTTCCCCTTCTCCGTGGCCGAGAACCTCTTCGCCGGCGCCATGAGTATCATTGAAGCAAGGAAGAAGGAGGAGCGAAGGAAGAGATGGGTGACGGGGGCTCCGCTCCCCCCTTCCCCTTTATAACCAAGAGGAGGCCAACCACCGACCTCCACGATCTAAGGTAATAATGATCTTTTTCTACATGCAGCAAGGACTCATCAAGTAGGGCAGTTGTTGAGGCAGCATGGGGAAGCAGAGACGCCCACGTCCAATCAAACGCCATGCGTCAAACGAGGCTGCGGGCTGTTGAGGCCCGCGGCGCTCTGCACTTGCCCCCAAGCCCGAGCGCGACTTGGGCCGGGGGCTACTGTCGACATCCTGGGAATGGGGGTCCCCAGACTTGCCTACCTGCGGCCCACGGCGTGGCTCCACCAGCGGCCCTGTACGGCCCACCTTCACCAGCAAACACTCAAGACCCTCGCGAGGGGTCAAGCCTCGCGAGGCGGACGACACAAGACCTCCTCGGGGGCGGCCTCACCAGGCTGGCTCGCGAGGGGCAGAGAGATCAAGACAAGGGGCACCTCACAAGGTTCTTGTGACGCAAGCCATGACAACCAAGGCTAGGCGGGCGCCAGCGCGTGCAGTGTCCTCGTTTCCTCTTTGGTGCTAAAGAGGCAAGCACAGGCGCGGAGTCCCGAGGCATCAAGTAAAGGTTTCCATATCGGTGCAACGAGACCAAGACCAGCAGGATGGCAGGACGGAGGTCACCGTGGAGCCAAAGATGGTGTCATCACCAGAGCCTTTGGCAGGCAAAGACCATTGCTACGTCTTGAGCTTGCATTGGTTTTCCCTGAAGAGGAAGGGATGATGCAGCAGAGTAGTGTAAGTATTTCCCTCAGTTTTTGAGAACCAAGGTATCAATCCAGTAGGAGGCCACGCTCAAGTCCCTCGTACCTGCGCAAAACGATAGCTACTCGCAACCAACGCGATTAGGGGTTGTCAATCCCTTCACGGTCACTTACGAGAGTGAGATCTGATAGATATAATATTTGTGGTATTTTTGGTATAAAGATGCAAAGTAAAAAGTAAAGGCAAAGTAAAAAAGCAAAACAAGATTAAAGTGATGGTGATTGATATGATGAGAATAGACCCGTGGGCCATAGGTTTCACTAATGCCTTCTCTCAAGAGCATAAGTATTCTACGGTGGGTGAACAAATTACTGTTGAGCAATTGACAGAATTGAGCATAGTTATGAGAATATCTAGGCATGATCATGTATATAGGCATCATGTCCGTGACAAGTAGACCGAAACGATTCTGCATCTACTACTATTACTCCACTCATCGACCGCTATCCAGCATGCATCTAGAGTATTAAGTTAAAAATAGAGTAATGCCTTAAGCAAGATGACATGATGTAGAGAGATAAATTCATGCAATATGAAATAAACCCCATCTAGGTATTGCCATCTTTGGTAGGCAATCCATAAGTGGATCTCATGATAGTTTCATATGGTAATTTTATTTTCTTTCTAGGAAAGTGTTTCGTGCCCTTTGTTAATGGAAATTGAAATCTAATATTCCCTTCCTTCATATCAATAATCGCACCAACCGTTCTAAGGAAAGGTCTACCAAGACTAATAGGGCAAGCAGGATTGCAATCTATATCAAGATCGATGAAATCTACGGGCACGTAATTCCTATTTGCAACAATAAGAACATCATTAATCCTTCCCATAGGTTTCTTAATAGTAGAATCCGCAAGATGCAAGTTTAGAGAGCAATCATCAAAATTACAGAAATCTAGCAAATCACATAAAGTCTTGGGAATAGTGGAGACACTAGCACCCAAATCACACAAAGCATAAAACTCATGATCTTTAATTTTAATTTTAATAGTTGGTTCCCACTCATCATATAGTTTTCTAGGGATAGAAACTTTGAACTCAAGTTTTTCTTCATAAGATTGCATCAAGGTATCAACAATATGTTCGGTGATGGCTTTATGTTGACTATAAGCATGTGGAGAATTTAGCACGGATTGCAAAAAGGAAATACAATCAATTAAAGAGCAACTTTCATAATTAAATTCCTTGAAATCCAATAAAGTGGGTTTAGCAACATCTAGATTTTTATTTCTTTCAATCCCACTTTCATCAATTTCATCATAAAGATCTAAATACTCCGAATTTTTAGAACGCCTTATAGGTAAAGGAAGATCATATTCAGTTTCATCAAGATTCATATTGCAAAATAAAGATTTAAAAGGGGACACATCAATAACTTTTAGATCTTCATCTTGATTTTCATAGGATTTGGAGGAACACGCTTTATTAAAGGCATCTTTGGAATCACGCATCCTAGCGGTTCTTTCCTTGCACTCATCAATGGAAATTCTCATGGCTTTGAGAGACTCATTGATATCATGCTTAGGAGGAATAGATCTAATCTTTAAAGAATCAATCTCGAGAGAAATTCTATCAACGTTTCTAGCCAAATCATCAACTTTAAGCAATTTTTCTTCAAGCAAAGCATTAAAATTCTATTGTGAATTCATAAACTCTTTAACACTATTCTCAAATTCAGAGGGCATCTTATTATAATTTCCATAAGAGTTGTTGTAAGAATTCCCATAATTATTAGAAGGATTACTAGGATATGGCCTGGGATTAAAATTCCCTCTATAAGCGTTGTTACCGAAATTATTCCTACCAAATAAATTCACATCCATAGATTCATTGTTATTCTCAATCAAAGTAGACAAAGGCATATCGTTAGGATCAGAAGAAACACTCTTAGTAGCAAATAATTTCATAAGTTCATCCATCTTTCCACTCAACACAATTATTTCTTCTATCGCATGCACTTTTTTATTAGAAGATCTTTCAGTATGCCATTGAGAATAATTAACCATAATATTATCTAGGAGTTTGGTAGCATCTCCTAAAGTGATTTCCATAAAAGTGCCTCCCGCGGCCGAATCTAAAAGATTTCTAGAAGCAAAATTCAATCCAGCATAAAAATTTTGTATGATCATCCACAAATTCAAACCATGAGTAGGGCAATTACGTATCATTAATTTCATTCTCTCCAAGCTTGTGCAACATGTTCATGATCAAGTTGCTTAAAATTCATAATATCGTTTCTAAGAGAGATGATCTTAGTGGGTGGAAAACACTTAGAGATAAAAGCATCTTTGCACTTGTTCCATGAATCAATACTATTTTTAGGCAGAGACGAAAACCAAGCTTTAGCACGATCTCTAAGCGAAAAAGGAAATAGCTTCAATTTAACAACATCATTATCGACATCTTTTTTCTTTTGCATATCACATAAATTAACGAAGCTATTCAGATGAGTAGCGGCATCTTCACTAGGAAGGCCGGCGAATTGATCTTTCATAACAAGATTCAACAAAGCAGTATTAATTTCACAAGATTCAACATCAATAAGAGGAGCAATCAGAGTGCTAAGGAAATCATTATTATTGGTATTGGTGAAGTCACACAATTTGGTATTATCTTGAGCCATCGTGACAAACAAGCAATCTAACACATGAGCAAACAAAAAGCAAGCGGGCAAAAGAGGCAAATAGAGAGGGAGGATAGAGAGAGAGAGGGTGAATAAAATGACAAGGGTGAATTAGGGGAGAGGAAAACGAGAGGCAAATGGCAAATAATGTAATGCGAGAGATAGGG
This sequence comes from Triticum urartu, assembly GCF_056163025.1. Taxonomy (NCBI): domain Eukaryota; kingdom Viridiplantae; phylum Streptophyta; class Magnoliopsida; order Poales; family Poaceae; genus Triticum; species Triticum urartu. The sequence goes on along the minus strand of NC_141876.1, from coordinate 483,259,559 downwards.
ATTGTGATGGGTACTTGGTATGTTGACTTTTTGCGTAGACTCCCCGGCAATGGCACCAGAAATCCTTCTTGCTGCGTCTTGAGCTTGCGTTGGTTTTCCCCGAAGAGGAAGGGATGATGCAGCAGAGTAGCGTAAGTATTTCCCTCAGTTTTGAGAACCAAGGTATCAATACAGTAGGAGGCCACACTCAAGTCCCTCGTACCTCCACAAAACGATAGCTACTCGCAACCAACGCGATTAGGGGTTGTCAATCCCTTCACGGTCACTTATGAGAGTGAGATCTGATAGATATAATATTTTTGGTATTTTTGGTATAAAGATGCAAAGTAAAAAGTAAAGGCAAAGTAAAAAAGCAAAACAAGATTAAAGTGATGGAGATTGATATGATGAGAATAGACCCGGGGGCCATAGGTTTCACTAGTGGCTTCTCTCAAGAGCATAAGTATTCTACGGTGGGTGAACAAATTACTGTTGAGCAATTGCCAGAATTGAGCATAGTTATGAGAATATATAGGCATGATCATGTATATAGGCATCACATCCGTGACAAGTAGACCGAAACGATTCTGCATCTACTACTATTACTCCACTCATCGACCACTATCCAGCATGCATCTAGAGTATTAAGTTAAAAACAGAGTAACGCCTTAAGCAAGATGACATGATGTAGAGAGATAAATTCATGCAATATGAAATAAACCCCATCTTGTTATCCTCGATGGCAACGATACAATACGTGCCTTGCTTCCCCTTCTGTCACTGGGAAAGGACACCGCAAGATCGAACCCAAAGCTAAGCACTTCTCCCATGGCAAGAACTACCAATCTAGTTGGCCAAACCAAACGGATAATTCGAAGAAACATGCAAAGATAACCAATCATACATAAAAGAATTCAGAGAAGATTCAAATATTATTCATAGATAGACTTGATCATAAACCCACAATTCATCGGTCTCAACAAACACACCGCAAAAAGAAGATTACATCGAATAGATCTCCACAAGAGAGGGGAAGAACTTTGTATTGAGATTCAAAGGGAGAGAAGAAGCCATCTAGCTACTAACTATGGACCTGAAGGTCTGAGGTAAACTACTCACACTTCATCGGAGGGGCTAGGATGATGTAGAAGCCCTCCGTGATGATGGCCCTCTTCCGGCGGAGCTCCAGAACAGGCCCCAAGATGGGATCTCGTGGATACAGAAAGGTGCGGCGGTGGAATTAGGTTTTTGGCTCCTGTTCTGTTCGTTTGGGGGTACGTATGTATATATAGGAGGAAGGAGTGCGCCGGAGGAGCACCGAGGGGCCCACGAGGCAGGGGGCGTGCCCTAGGGGGGGCGCCCCCCACCCTCGTGACCGCCTCTTTTGTTCCTTGGAGCAGGTTCCAAGTCTCCTGGATCACGTTCGGTGAGAAAATCACGTTCCCGAAGGTTTTATTCCGTTTGGACTCGGTTTGATATTCCGTTTCTTCTAAACACTGAAATAGGCAAAAAAACAACAATTCTGGGCTGGGCCTCCAGTTAATAGGTTAGTCCCAAAAATAATATAAAAGTGGAAAATAAAGCCCAATATAGTCCAAAACAGTAGATATATAGCATGGAGCAATCAAAAATTATAGATACGTTGGAGACGTATCAACCATCTTTTGTCAGGATAGCCTGTACTAGCTGTCCCCCTTCAAACTGGCCGTTATGGGATCCCTTCCCGCCTAATATTTGGGAAGAGGACCCGGGCCTCTATAAATAGGGCTAGCCGCCACCTTAGAAGGGGGAGGAGGATCCTGGACCGCATCAAGCTCGCCAAGCACACGAGCACCTCTCCTCAGGAGGTTGTTCTTCCCTTGTAATTGTTCATCCCCGGCCCAAGAGGCAATCCACCACACCACACTGGAGTAGGGTATGACACCACATCGGTGGCCCGAACCAGTATAAATCTTGTGTCCCTTTCTTCTGCGATTTTGACGCGCTAAGCCTTGAGATTGCGGTGAGGGCGTGAGCTAGAGGGAGGAGAGATCTTCGTGCGCAACCAAGTGTTCGAACCTCAAGGGTTTTGCCGGAACCCAAAATCCGACAGGCTATTTACAATCATTTTATAGCAACTTTATATCAATTTTTTGGGACTAACCTACTGACCCAGTGCTCAGTGCCAGTTGTTGTTTTTTGCTTGTTTTTTACATCGTAGGAAATCAATATCAAACGAAGCCCAAACACCATGAAACTTTTTTATGGACCAGAAGACATCCAGTGGGCCAGAGAAGCAACTCGGGGGATGCCCCGAGGGGGGCACAACCCACCAGGGCATGCCTGGGGGCCCAGGCACGCCCAGATGGGTTGTCCCCACCTCTGTGGCCTCCCGCACCCCCTCTTCGCCCTATAAATTGCCAAAAATTCAAAAACCCTCGGGGGTAACCCTAGATTAGAAGTTCCGCTGCCGCAGGCCTCTGTAGCCATCGAAAACCAATCTAGACCCCGTTCTGACACCTTGCCGGAGGGGGGAATCATCTTTAGTGGCCATCCTCATCATCCCACCGGCCACCATGATGAGGAGGGAGTAGTCCACCCTCGGGGCTGAGGGTTTGTACCAGTAGCTATGTGTTTAATCTCTCTCTCTCTTGTGTTCTTGAGATGTCACTATCTTTATGAATCGTGGACTTTGTTAATATAGTCGGCTCATATGGTGTTTCTCCCTCTCTATCTTGTTGTGATTAATTGAGTTTTCCCTTTGAGATTTTGTTTTATCAGATTTAATACTTATATGGATTTGAGAGCACTTGATATATGCCTTACAAATGAATACTCGCGGTGACAATGGGGTATCATATTGATTCACTTGATGTATGTTTTTGCACTCAACTCGCGGATTCCCGAGGTGACATTGGGGTAATCTACGCATAGGGGTTGATGCGCGTTCTTGTCTTTGTTTCTCTGGTAGAAATCTTGGGGCACTCTTTGATGTTCTTTGTGTTGGATTGAGTATTATGAATCTGAAATAATTTGGTGTTATTTCAGTACGAACTCTTGGATAGATCAATCGAAAAGAATAGCTTCGAGGTGTTTCTTACCCTAGAAACAATTTCTTCTTATGTGCTCCGCTAGATAGGAACTTCGGAGTGATTCTTCATCGCACGTTGAGGTATGGTTATATGATCCAATTATATTAGCATTGTTGAGAGATTGCACTAGCTAAAGTACAAACCCTAGGCCTCATTTTCAAGCATTGTTATACCGTTTGTGCTCCGTTTTATCAATTGCTACCTCGCTGTTTTTTATTGTTCCTATTAGAAAAATCAATATATAATATCATTACTACACTTGTATCACCATCTCTTCGTCGTACTAGTGCACCTATACATATTACCATTGTATTTGGTGTGTTGGGGACATAAGAGACTTTTTATTATTCGGTTGCAAGGTTGGTTAGAGAGACCATCTTCATCCTACACCTCCCTAATACATCTCCAACGTATCTATAATTTTTGATTGTTCCATGTTGTTATATTATCAATCTTGGATGTTTTATAATCATTTTATATCATTTTTTGGTACTAACCTATTAACATAGTGCCAAGTGCCAGTTGTTGTTTTCTGCATGTTTTTTACATCGTAGGAAATCAATACCAAACGGAGTCCAAATGCAACAAAACTTCACAGAGATTTTTTATGGACCAGAAGACACCCAATGGGCCAAGGCAGCGCCTGGGGGTGCTCCGAGGGGAGCACAACCCACCAGGGCGTGCCCTGGTAGGTTGTGCCCACCTCGGGTGCCCCCAGACCGCCTCTTTGCTCTATAAATACCCCAATATTCCATAAACCCTAGGGGAGTCGACAAAAATTAATTCCAGCTACCGTAGCGTCCAGAACCACCGGATCCAATCTAGACACCATCACGGAGGGGTTCACCACTTCCATTGGTGCTTCGCCGATGATGCGTGAGTAGTTCTTTGTAGACCTTTAGGTCCGTAGTTAGTAGCTAGATGGCTTCTTCTCTCTCGTTTGATTCTCAATACAATGGTCTCTTGGAGATCCATATGATGTAACACTTTTTGCGGTGTGTTTGTAATTGGGATCGGATGAACTTTGAGTTTATGATCAGATCTATCTTTTTATCCATGAAAGTTATTTGAATCTTCTTTGATCTCTTATATGCATGATTGCTTATAGCCTCGTATTTCTTCTCTGATATTTGGGTTTTGTTTGGCCAACTTGATCTATTTATCTTGCAATGGGAAGAGGTGCTTTGTAGTGGGTTCGATCTTACGGTGCTTGATCCCAGTGACAGAAGGGGAACTGACACGTATGTATCGTTGCTACTAGGGATAAAACGATGGGGTCTATCTATACATAGATGGATCTTGTCTACATCATGTCATCGTTCTTATTGCATTACTCTATTTCCCCATGAACTTAATACACTAGATGCATGCTGGATAGCGGTCGATGTGTGGAGTAATAGTAGTAGATGCAGGCAGGAGTCGGTCTACTAATCTTGGACATGATGCCTATATAATGATCATTGCCTGGATATCGTCATGATTATTTGAAGTTCTATCAATTGCCCAACAGTAATTTGTTTACCTACTGTTTGCTATTTTTCTCAAGAGAAGCCACTAGTGAAACCTACGGCCCCTCGGGTCTCTTCTTTAATATATTTGCCTTCGCGATTTATTTTATTTGCTCTTTTATTTCCAGATCTATTAAACCAAAAATACAAATAATACCTTGCTGCATTTTATTCTTATTTATTTTATTGGCGTTCGATCTATCAATCCACTAAAATTTATTCACGTCCGTTTTGCCAATTTTTGGCACCGTTACCCGAATGGGATTGACAACCCCTTTAATACGTCGTGTTGCGAGTAGTTGTTATTTGTGTGTAGGTGCCGCTTACGTGTTGTTTCTTGGTTCTCCTACTGGTTTGATAACCTTGGTCTTATCACTGAGGGAAATACCTACAGTCGTTGTGCTCCATCATCCTTCCTCTTTGGGGAAATACCGATGTAGCTTCAAGCCGCATCACTCCCACGGATTGATAAACCTTAGGTCATCCACTTGAGGGAAAATTGCTACTGTCCTACAAAACTCTGCACTTGGATGCCCAACACAAGTCTACAAGAACAAGTTGCATAGTAGACATCCAATAGCTAGAATGATATTTTCATGGCTTGTCCATTTTTGATATCTTTGCTATGCTAGACCATTGCACATCCTGGTACACTGCCAGAGGCATTCATATAGTCATATTTTGTTCTACTATCGAGTTGTAATTTTGAGTTATAAGTATAAATAAAAGTGTGAAGATTATCATTATTAGAGCATTGTCACATGTGAGGAAAGGATGATGGAGACTATGATTCCCTCACAAGTCGGGATGAGACTCCGGACTTAAATAAATAAAGAGGCCAAAGAGCCCCAAAAAAGAGGCCAAAGAGCCAAAAACAAAAAATAAATAAAAAATTAGCTAAAAAGAGAGAAGGGGCAATGCTACTATCCTTTACCACACTTGTGCTTCAGAGTAGCACCATGTTTTTCATATAGAGAGTCTCGTGTGTTGTCACTTTCATATACTAGTGGGAATTTTCCATTATTGAACTTGGCTTGTATATTCTGATGATGGGCTTCCACAAATGCCTAAGGTCTTCATGAGCAAGCAAGTTGGATGCACACCCACTTAGTTTCTAGTTTGAGCTTTCATACACTTATAGCTCTTAGTGCATTTGTTGCATGGCAATCTCTACTCCTTGCATTAACATCAATTGATGGGCATCTCCTTAGCCCATTGATTAGCCGCGTCGATGTGAGACTTTCTCCTTTTTTCTCCACACAAACTCCAACACCATATTCTATTCCACCCATAATGCTATACCCATGGCTCACGCTCATGTATTGCGTGAAAGTTGGAAAGGTTTGAAAACACCAGAAGTGTCGCGGGAAACCATGGCCACCTATGGGACCGGAAGGCCCCTTGCTGGTTCGGGGGGGGGGGACATCGCGTTGCACAAAGAGCAGACGAGCGTGGGGCAGCACGGCAGGGATCACGCGGGCATTTTTACCCAGGTTCAGGCCGTCGCAAGGCGTAAAAACCTACTCCTGCTTTGCTGGATTGATGGCGGAAATGTGGTAGTGGAGCGTAGTACACTTGCCCGGCAGGGGTTTCCTTAGGGCCACGGTGGCTATGCGCGTACGAGGGTGTGAGTTATCCAACCTCTAACCCTTTCTACGATTGCCATGGCCCTCCTTTTATAGGTCAAGGGGTTACCACAATGGCAAAGTGGTCATTATGCACTGATAAGATAGCAAATAGTGCTATCATACCTAACTCTGTCGGCTGACAGGGTGCATTAAATGCACCGCTCAATGTCACATTGTTGGTTGCCCGACAAGGCTTGCCGGGCCATCTCACCAGCCCCACGCCTGTTCGCTTGACACGTCGCAGGACAGGTGTCATCTGCAGGTATTTCCTTTAGGGAGAGGCTGCCATGTGGTGAATGGTTTCCACTTAGTCACTCTGCGGCTTGACATCGCACTGATTGACGACGTGGGTCATGGCAGAGTGGTTGGTGAGGTGGTTTTGCGTTCGTGTGTCCCGGCAGGCCCTGTCGGGACGTCTTGGACGTCTTCTTCCATGGGTGGCCTTTCCCCTTGCCGAGCTCGCCTACCCTGCAAAGGAGGCCCTTCTCTTGATGGTGTCTTGCTTCTCTGGATTGATCTTGGTCCCTCTGATCTGCATGTTGGTCCTTCGAATCTCTTAATCCCTTCTACTCTGACTTGGGTTGGTGCTTCAATCTCGTCTCCGTGCCTGTGCACAGTATGGGCAATAGACCCATGGTTTGTTGCACCGACAGAAGCCCCCGAGCCTGCCCCAAACGTGTTGCTGAGCGTCGTCGGGGTAGGGCCTAATAAGTGCACAGGCAGGGTTGCTGAAGAGGCTAGTCTCTTGAGGACTTCTTCACTCCTTCATTAGCCTTGACTCTGGGCCAGTTTCCGGTTTCTCCACGCGGCGTGCATGATGCTGTGGAAGAACTTTGATCGTGGCATGTGGCTTCTCCTCGCCCTATGGTCACGGGGCGGAAACTGCCATCCCACTTGCCTCCCATTTTGCACGCACCTGCCACGTGTTCCGCATGCATCGGGTGTGGTAGGTGGTGGATGCGGAGGGTACGGGGAGGAGTGCCATGGCCGAAAACCGAGCACTGATGGTTGGAGCAGAGGGTCAGCCTTGATTCTCAAAGCCACAGAGGGTGCAGAGAGGCCGTATTGGAGGAGTGGGGTGGCCATTTCGTGTACGAGGAGCCAGCCCCTGCCTCGTCCCCTATAAAAAGGGGCAGGGGCGATGCCTCTCTGCACACACTTCTTCTTCTTCTCCGCAACCCTTCTCTCCTAGCCATGGTGAGAGGGCGAGGGCATGGTAGCGTCCCAGCGGCAGCAACGAGGGTTTCTACTCGACAGCGCATCCCTCCCCCTCCGGATCGCGGGACCCGCCACGAGGGGAGGAGGAAGGGGACGATGTCGAGGTCGCCGCGGTGCTCGAGGAGGAGGAGGGCGGGGCGACGCCTTGGCTGCGCCCCCACCGGCGGCTCCTCCCCCGATGGAAGGCCACGTCGGGGACCAACCTCAGGAGTTCATCATCAAGTTGTACAAGCCCCTGTGCGGTCATCTTCGCCTTCCAACTCCCTTTGCGTGAGAGGTGGAGCTCGAACAACCACGCACTTTGAGGTTGCACATGAGGGGCTGTGGGAACAGCAGCATGTGGGTTGATGTCGACTTCCTTGCCCCTCACGTCATGTACCTCCGCCATGGCTGGAAGACCTTTGCCCATGCCCACGGCTTCTCGGAGGGGCACGTTCTCCAGTTCAAATTAATGGAGAGTTGCCTACTCTCTGTCAAGATCTTCGGGCGGTTCGGAGATTGCTGAGGGTGCTGCGCGGAGAGCTCGACCGACGATGAAAGCTCCTCCTCGAGCGGAAGCGACAAGGAGGACAGTGACAGCAATGACGACGGTAGCGGGAAGGAGAGCGACAACTCTGACTCTGGCTGATCGCCATCTGCACCATCATCATCAGGCGGCAGCACCATCATCTGCATCCGCATCTCCTTCCCGGCAGTGCGATTTGCCAGGGAGTTGGATGCAGAGGTGGGGATCGTGCTCGTGGGCTCCTCCAGCACTCTTCCAGCTGGACCTCGATAGGCTTCCTCTTGGGTTACAGCTCCTTTATTCCTGTCGTGTCCTGCTGGCCCTGGTGGTGGTGGTCGATGGGTCGCCTCCGCCGTGCTCTCCATCGACGCGTTTCTCGGTGCTCCTGCTCCCGTCGGGCTACCTCTCCTGGAGCCCGACGGGGGTGGGCTGGGCATCTGCCCAAGACACTCCTTTTGCCCTCCTCGCCTTCACGGACATGCCTAGGAGGAGAGGGACAAGAAAGGGCATTACGGAGCACTTATCTTTTTTCAATCTTAAATCTGTAGGCATTTGCCAAATTTTAATTCAAATAATGTAATCCCTCAAGTCCATGTTTGTGTTCTGTAATGCTTGTACTTGTATCATCATATTAATGAAAAAGATGAACCTTGTCGGGAACGAGTGCATGTGTATGTCCATGCAGAGGCAAGATGCCTCTTTAGTGTAAATAAACGAGTTTTCCCCAACAGGCTATCCTGCCGGCACCCTTTTTGTCTGCCGGAGAGTTGCGTCTATCGGGCAACAGACAAAGGGACCAGCCCCCACCAACTCCTTTTTACCAAAGGCCACTGCGACCATCTTGGCCGAAGCAACGTTCGAGTCAGGGATGGGAGCACCTAAGTCTCAAAAGAGTGGCGAGGTTTTCTTATGCACAGGTTATAGCTTCAGAACACTAACGGATAGGATGTAGAACTTATCTGTTTGGCTTGTCGGGGATCGCAGTGCTTGGCAATCTCCTCAACTCCTTGTCAAAGCCAAGTCCTCGGCAGGAACCTGCAGCTTCATGCAGATGAGAATGAATGCAGGATGCGATCCTATCTATATGGATATGCAAATTTTCATGAAATGCTTATGAAGTGATCTTGGAATGCTCATGCATGCATGCAATCTTGGTCGAGGCCCCCCATAGCGCTTCTTTATTTTCTCTTGCACAGGGACATCGCCCTAGCTTTGTACAAGGGGTCACATGCAGTTGAGGCAAGGCCTGTACAAATGGGTGGCTGCCGGGCAGGGCGCGACAGCCGCTCCTTACGGGTAGAACTTGCGGAGATGCTCAATATTCCATGAGTTTTGAAATTGAATGCCATCTCTAGCCTCCAGACGGACTGCACCAGTTCTGGTGAATCATACTACCCGGTAAGGGCCTTCCCACTTTGGTGACAACTTGTTTGTACCCTTGGCGGACTGAACCCGCCTAAGGACAAGGTCACCTTCCTCAAAACACTGGGCATGAACCCTGCAGCTATGATAGCGATGCAGGGCCTGCTGATAGCGTGCAGCACGCGTAGCATCCCGGAGACGGTTCTCCTCGAGTAGCATAGCATCGTCACGTGGATGCTGATCTTGCGATACTTCATCGTAGGCAAGCACTCGAGGCGACCCATAAATGAGTTCCATGGGGATAACTTGCTTCTGCCCCGTAGACCAGGGATTAGGGAGTCTGCCCGGTAGCTCGGTTTGGTGTCGTTCTGAGGGACCAGAGAACTACCGACAACTCCTCGATCCACCGCCTGCCGTGATTCTACAGCGTATCAAAGGTTCTCGTTTTGAGTCCACGCAGCACTTCAATGTTCGCCTTCTTAGCTTGTCCATTGCTCCGGGGGTGTGCCACAGTGGCAAATGAGATCTGGCATCCGAGGGCATGAACATATTGCATGAAGGCGCGACTTGTGAACTAGGTGCCGTTGTCGGTAATGATCCTTGCCGGAACTCCAAAACGACACACCAATTCTTTCAAGAACTTGATAGCTGACTGAGCAGTCACCTTTCTCACGGTAGTCACTTCCGGCCACTTTGTAAACTTGTCGATACCAACAATCAAGAATTCAAAGCCCCCGATTGGTCGGGGAAAGGGGCCGAGGATATCGAGCCCCCAGACCAAAAATGGCCATGATAGAGGGATTATTTGAAGAGCTTGGGCAGGCAGGTGGGTTTTCTTGGAATGGAACTGGCAGGCTTCACACTTGGTGACTAGCTCGACCTCATCTTGGTGGGTTGTGGGTCAATAGAATCCTTGCCGAAATGCTTTCCCAACTAATGCCCTTGATCCAATGTGGCAGCCACACATGCCTTCATGTATCTCAGCCAGCAGTTTCTTTCCTTCTTCCCGGCAGACACACTTCAATTTCACACCGTTGGGCCACCTTCTGTATAGAGTGTCATCGAGAAACTGATACATACTGGCCCTCCGAGCTACCTTTTCAGCTTTGTCTTGGTCGCCGGGAAGCTCTCCGGTTTGGAGGATGTGGACAAGGTGCCTTGCCCAAGTTGGAGCCTGGGGCTCGGCAATGAGGACTAGCGGCACCTCCTCTATTGCGGGAGCACATGCCTCATTCACGGGGTCCGTGGACCCAGCTAGAGGGTGCAGTCTGGCATGGTCTCTGCCAGGAGCGGACGGCTCTACTGGGAGAGGCTTACCGAAGTCCAACTTTCTCCTTTTTCGGGCCATTGTTGCTGGCCATACGGAGGGCTGGGTGAGATGGAGAACAGAAGTCCCTGGTTCCACAGGAAGCTTCTACGCGGCACACTTTGAGAGATGATCGGCTATGTTGTTTTCCGCACGGGGTACGTGCTCTGTTTGCAATCCGTCAAAGCCCTCCTCCAACCTCCTCACTTCCTCGATGTATGCCTCCATCAATGTACTTTGGTAATCCTTGTTGACTTGTCTCACCACAAGGTGTGAATCTCCTCGAATGATCAGCTTCTTAATCCCCAATTCAGCTGTAATCCTGAGCCCGGCAAGGAGCCGTTCATACTCTGTTGTGTTGTTGGTTGCTTCTTCCCGAGCAAAATGCATTTGGATGACGTACTTCAAGTGCTTCCCAGAGGGGGCGACAAGAAGCATGCCAGCACCTGCACCTTGTAGGGAAAAAGCACCATCAAAATACATAATCCATTCTTGGGGCGATTACTTGCGGGGATAACTGTCCCTGTCATTTCCTCATCAGGGGTTGGCGTCCATTCTGCAATAAACTTTGCCAATGCCCTACTGTGAATACCATTCACATGACCCCACGTGTCTTTGTTTTAATGGCTATAGGAGGTGCCATTCGGATAGCTGCTTGACTGAACGGGAGGCATGCGAGCATAGTCCGGTGTGCAGGCTGACCAAGAGGCATGCAAGCTGTCCTCCAATGCGCAGGCTCACCGGGAAGCGTGCGAGCTGTACGCTGCGCGAACTCACTAGGAAGCGAGCGCTTTGACTTCCATGCCGCCCGCCTTCCTCTCCATTAATGGCGCCCGAGCCGCGGCTTAATACGAGCAGCCTTACTGTTCGCCTCCCATTCCACTCGCTCTTGCAGACCTTCACCAACACCATGGCGCAAAAGGATCATCTTCCACTAGTCTTCAAGTTTGGTGAAGTCGACTCCGAGCCGGAGGAGATAGAAAATCTGGAGGAATGGGGCCTCATGGACATGGCTCAGAACGAGCTGGCCGCGGCGGTTGCTGCCCCCGCTCCCGTCCCAGCTCCCATCCCCGCGCCCGCGCTAGCGACCATCCCCGTAGCTTTGACGGGCTGGTCGCAAAGCACTATCGCAGAGTTGGAAGCCGCGGGCGTCTGTGAGGTTTCTGACCCACAAGTGTAGGGGATCTATCTTAGCTTTTCTATAAGTAAGAGTGTCGAACCCAACGAGGAGTAGAAGGAAATGATAAGCAGTTTCCGGTAAGGTATTCTCTGCAAGCACTAAAATTATCGGTAACAGATAGTTTTGTGATAAGGTAATTTGTAACGAGTAGCAAGTAATAAAAGTAAATAAGGTGCAGCAAGATGGCCCAATCCTTTTTGTAGCAAAGGACAAGCCTGGACAAACTCTTATATGAAGGAAAGCGCTCCCAAGGACACATGTGAATTATCATCAAGCTAGTTTTCATCATGTTCATATGATTCGCGTTCGGTACTTTGATAATTTGATATGTGGGTGGACCGGTGCTTGGCATTGGCAGCAGTAAGCTGGGTTCGACACTTTTCTAGCTCCTGAGATAGCAGGTTGTTCTTCTTCGTAAGCACCTGGTTATACAATGATCCTTAAGTCAGTTGTATCAACTGCTTTAAGTCTCGGGGGCTACTGGTGTATGATTATTAAGTCAAAACTTACCCGCATATCTTTCAGATGCTGGTTCGTGACCATCCCGAGCAGCTCGGATGTACGCATCGGCCGAGCTGAAGGCGTCAAATGCCTCCTTTGAAAAGCCGGGGTCATGAAGCGCGGCCCTCCGACGACGATGATTCATGGCGCTCTCCACCTCAGAATTCGTGACGGACATGTCGTTCGAACCCTCTGTGGGAGGACAGTTCGGTGTCGCTCCCATGTCAGACCCCGTTCTCAGGGCAGGGTCCGAAACCCGACTAGTGGATGCGCGCCCGGCCGGATCCCCGGACGCAATCCGGCGAATACTTCTCCTGATAGAATACGGCGAGTGGCGTCACGATTTGATGTGGCGATCAGAGGATGTATTCCTCAAAGGAAGGCCTTACCTCTTTGACGAGGGTTCTGCCATATTACCATTTTCCTTCCTCTTCGAAGATGTGCTCGGCGCGGGCATGATGACCCACAAATATAAGGGATCTATCGTAGTCCTTTTGATAAGTAAGAGTGTCGAACCCAACGAGGAGCAGAAGGAAATGATAAGCGGTTTTCAGCAAGGTATTCTCTACAAGTACTGAAATAAGTGGTAACAGATAGTTTTGTGATAGGATAAATTGTAACGAGCAACAAGTAACAAAAGTAAATAAAGTGCAGCAAGGTGGCCCAATCCTTTTTGTAGCAAAGGACAAGCCGGAACAAACTCTTATAATGGGAAAAGCGCTCCCGAGGACACATGGGAATATCGTCAAGCTAGTTTTCATTACGTTCATATGATTCGCGTTCGATACTTTGATAATTTGATATGTGGGTGGACCGGTGCTTGGGTGTTGTTCTTACTTGAACAAGCATCCCACTTATGATTAACCCCCATTGCAAGTATCCGCAACTACAACAGAAGTATTAAGGTAAACCTAACCATAGCATGAAGCATATGGATCCAAATCAGCCCCTTACGAAGCAACACATAAACAAGGGTTTAAGATTCTGTCACTCTAGCAACCCATCATCGACTTATTACTTCCCAATGCCTCCCTCTTTTTTAACTATAAATAGTAGGGCAAAACACCCCACTACAATTTTTATAATCAGAAGACAAGGTCCAACAGTACAAAGCAACAAGAAAAAAAGACAACAAGGGCTTGAGGGAAGCCCCCTGAAAAGAAAAAAAGAAGAAGAAAAGAGAGGAAGCTAAGAAGCTAAGAAGCTAGAAAAAACCCAAAAGAAGACTTAGAGAAAGGCTAATGCTAAAGCTACAGCTAAAGACCTAGGCAGGAAGAAGCTGCCAAGAAAGAGAAATGAAGCTATCCTTGAAGAACCAACCATGAGTTGAATTGGTTGGCATGCTTTGGTCTCATCCTGTGCTTGAGTAACTTCAGCTCCATTAGGAAAATGTTCTTTCATCCTTGAAAAGTGGGTTAGATATGTTCAAAGATCTTGATGTTCACATGACACCACTAGAGGGATGACAACATACATCTCATCAAAATATCGAACAAATACCAAATTCACATGACTACTAATAGCAAAACTTCTCACATGTCCTCAGGAACAAACGTAACTACTCACAAAGCATATTCATGTTCATAATCAGAGGGGTACTAAAATGCATAATGGATCTGAACATATGATCCTCCACCAAGTAATCCAACTAGCATCAACTACAAGGAGTAATCAACGCTACTAGCAACCCACAGGTACCAATCTGAGGTTTGGATACAAAGATTGGATACAAGAGATGAACTAGGGTTTGAGATGAGATGGTTCTGGTGAAGATGTTGATGGAGATTGATCCCCTCCTGATGAGAGAATCGTTGGTGATGACGATGGCGATGATTTCCCCCTCCCAGAGGGAAGTTTCTCTAGCAGAACAGCTCCGCCGGAGCCCTAGATTAGTTCCGCCAAGGTTCCGCCTCGTGGCGGTGGAGATTCGTCCCGTGAGCTGGCTTATGATTTTTTCCTCGACGAAAGACCTCATATAGTAGAAGATGGGCATCGGAGGGCCACCAGGGGTCCCACGAGGCAGGGGGCGCGCCCCCCACCCTCGTGACCAGGGTGTGGCCCCCTCTGGAACTTTCTCCGCTCAGTATTTTTCATTAATTCCAAAAAGGACTTACGTGAAGTTTCAGGACTTTTGGAGCTGTGCAGAATAGGTCTCTAATATTTGCTCCTTTTCCATCCCAGAATCCCAGCTGCCGGGATTCTCCCTCTTCATATAAACCTTGTAAAATAAGAGAGAATAGGCATAAGTATTGTGACATAATGTGTAATAACAGCCCATAATGCAATAAATATCGATATGAAAGCATGATGCAAAATGGACGTATCAACTTCCCCAAGCTTAGACCTCGCTTTTCCTCAAGCGAAAGCCAAATCGAAAAATATGTCCACATGTTTAGAGATAGAGGTGTCGCTAAAAACAAAATACGGACATGAGGGCATCATGATCATTCTTAGAACAACAACATATATATATAGGGTGGGTCTATTATGATAACACCCTTAAGAGTCTTATTCTAATAAGAAAAACGCTTATTCTGATAACACCCCACCAAACCCACCTTCTTCCCCAGTCAAGTCGCCACCCACCTCTCCTCGATGCCCACGCCCCAGCGCAACCACCCCCAATCCCCACCCCCACAACTACAGCGCTCTGGCGCGGCGCACACGCTGGATCCCGAGCGGCCGCCTCCCTCCTGGCGCCCACCCCCCTCCTCCACCTTCTTCCAGCTCCGCCGAAGTCCCGCCCCACCCCGCCTCCTTCTTCCGGCTGCGACCCACACCGCCACTTCACCTGCTGCGTCCGTGCGAGGCGAGCAAGGCCTCCCCCGTGCCCACCTCCCTTCCCCGGAGAACCACCTTCCCGCCGCCCACCTTCCTCTTCCTCCCCCGCCAACCACCCGTGCCTCTCGGCCACCCTCCACCTCCTGTCCTTCCCCTACCTAGCGATGAATCTATCGGGTCGTGGCGGATCCTGCAGGATGCTCCTCCACCTCGCTCCTCCCACCCCCGTCCGGACACCTGCCCCGGCTGCGACCGCCTGAGCCGGCAGGATCCTCCTCCCGTGCCTGCCCGGCGACGCGTGTGAGGTGAGTCGCCCCTCACCCCTCATCCCGGTGCCTCGCCCCCTACCAGCTCTGGCATGACCCGGTGGTCTGCCTCGTGCTCCTTGCCGGATCCGTCTTCCGTCTCGCCCGTGGGCACCGGGGCAGCCGCGTCGACCAGGGAGAAAAAAGGACTGCACCCAATCCCTTTCCCATCGAGCCACATCTCCCCTGGAGGCCACGGCTGTTGCGACGCCCTGTCCTCATCTAGATCGGGGCCACGGCTGCCTCCGCCAAGCTCCTCCTTCCCTCGCTGGTGATGGCAGTAAGGGGAGTCACGCTGCAATTTTTCTCTTGTCGAAACCATCGATGACCGCGGTGCAGGCCACATGTGTTTTTCTCAAGAAGAGAAGTTCACTTTGTTTTTGAATGGTTTTGTGCGGCTCATCGCTAGCGGCAGCGTGCGGTGTTGATTCAACGAGCATGCAGTTCAGTCCTGCATCAAGGGGACACGCCCCTGCGCCTCCAGTCATGCATCTCATCGGTGGTATTTTTTGCTTGAGAGGAGAACGATGGTCACACGACTGGCTATGCGGGTCTGCTGCCTCCAGCCTAGCCGAGGGTGGCCACACGGAGTCCACCCCATGCGTGCACTTCGGTGCTCCCTCTATGTGTGTTTAATCGGAGCACGGGTTCCACCACCGCATTGTTGTAGCTCTGTTGGCCATGTTTTTGCAGTTACTGATCATGGTCTGCTGGCGCATCCATGCAGTACTCCGCGCGTGTGTGTGCAGTCACATACTTTGTTAGATATGTAGCTCACTGTACACAATTTTCTAGCTCACAGGGCTCGGCTTGCAGCTCGGCTTGCTACGGCGTGCAGTCTGCTTGGTATGTTGGAGAGATTCATTTTTCATGAAAAAAGGGTTAATGGAGACCACTTCAAGGAGTACTGTGGTCCACTTCAGTCAAATGTATTTATTTTTTCTAAAAAGTAGATACGGTATGTTTGGGCACTACTTGTGGTTTGCACGGCTCGTGTGTGAAGTGCATGATGTGCTTGTGTATTTCAAAACTCTGTCGATTCTGTCAAACACATGCAGTGCACTTGGTCATCAGACGTGGTTCACTTTTAAGAGTGATGTTGCTCACTTGCGCCTAGCATGAAAAATGTGAAAAATTTAGCGAATCAACAAAAAAGTAAAGCGGCTCACTTCGATATATGATGTGGTTCACTTTCCCTACTCTCTGCGGTCCACTCTCGTTCATAAAAAAGTTAAAACAAAGACAACAAAAACTCGGATGAGAAAAATTACGTCTGACAAAAAGAAATTATGCAGCTCGCTTGCCCGTCTGATGCAGTACAGTTTTCATTCTGAAGCAGTGCGGTCGGATGTGAGATGTTGTTCATCCCGTAATGCAAAAAAATTGTTACGAAAGCGAAAAAAAGTAATGCGGTTCACTTCTTGATAGTGTTGTGGTTGATTTACACCCGATGTGAAGTGGACTCTATTTTCTCGTCCTTCAAAAAAATACGTTTGAATAAAAGAAACCATGTAGTTCTCTTACACGTCTGATGCAGTGCGGTTTTCGTCTGATGCAGTGCGGTTTTCAGTCGGATGAAGTACTCACGTCGATTTGGGTGTCGCGAAAAACAGAGTGTTCGCATTTCGATAAATTTGAAATTCCTCTTAAACCGTAAAGAATTACAGAGAGTGTTCTATATGAAAAATTTGCGCCTCGTCGATATCTTTCCAACGGAGTATCGTTTGAATTATTCCGATCAGCGGTTTGTAAAATTTTGCGAAAAACGGCCGCTGCCACTCGTCGTCCGCAGCATCATTTTCAAAATTAACTTAAAACCATAAGGAATCTCAAAAACATTTCAACATATGAAAGTTGCGCCTCGTCCATAGCTTTTCAACGGTATATTACATGCCTTATTTCGACAAACAGTTAAAAAACTGGAGCGAAAACAGTACCGAAAATTTGAAAAACAAAATTCCGCGATTTAGTAAATTTGAAACTGCTCTTAAACCATAATGAATTAGAGAAAACAATAGTTATCAAAAAGATGCGCCTCGACGATATCTATCCAACGGTGTATCATTTGCCTCATTCCGACAAGCGGTTTAGAAAAAAACGCGAAAAACGCTCGCTGCCACTCTTTGTGGGCCGCACCATTTTTGAAACTGCTCTTAAACCGCGGGGAATCTCGAAAAGTGTTCAACATGGAAAAGTTGCATCTAATCCGTAGCTTTCCAACGGTATATTACACACCTCGTTCCGATAAGCGGTTAAAAAATTAGAGCGAAAACAGTTCCGAAAAAACACTACGCGCAGGTTTTTCCGACACGAAGTTCACTAGTCTATGTAATGCAGTGCTCTTGCTAAAGAAAGTGCAGTGCCCTCGCGTTGAGCATGCAGTGCGGAAGTGTTATCAGAATAACTATTCTGATAATATTATCAGAATAGACGGCTGTATATATATTGTCATATGTGCTCTTATGCTAAAGTAACAATTCAATCACAATTTCAAGTATGAATCATAAACTTCATTGAAAGCTAACAAACTCTAATCTCAGTCATTGAGGGAATTGCAATTTATCATAACATAGGAAAGAGTCAATATAAGAGCTTTTCAGCAAGTCCACATACTCAACTATCACTTAGTCTTTCACAATTGCTAACACTCACACAATATTTATGGGTATGGAGTTTTAATCAGACACAGAGAAAGATAGGGGCTTATAGTTTTGCCTCCCAATGTTTTACCTCAAGGGTAATGTTAACAATAATAGCTCATGCAGACTCACATCCAATTAGCTATATGTATCTGGATCTTTCCAACACATTGTGCTTGCCAAAAGATAAAATGTAAAAAGGAAAGGTGAAGATCACCATGACTCTTATATAAGGTAGAAGATAAAAGTAAAAGATAGACCCATCGCAGAGGAAAGCAGAGGTTGTCATGCGCTTTTGTGGTTGGATGCACAAAATCTTAATGCAAAAGAACGTCACTTTATATTGCCACTTGTGATATGGACCTTTATTATGCAGTCCGTCGCTTTTATTTCTTCCACATCACAAGATCGTATAAAGCTTATTTTCTTCACACTAATAAGTCATACATATTTAGAGAGCATTTTTTATTGCATGCACCCATGACAACTTACTTGAAGGATCTTACTCAATCCATAGGTAGGTATGGTGGACTCTCATGGTAAAAACGGGTGAGGGGGTCCTGGACTAAGGGGTCCTCGGGCATTCGGCCTATTATCCATGGGCCGGACTGATGGGCTGTGAAGACATGAAGAACGAAGACTATACCTCTGTCCGGATTGGACTCTCCTTGGCGTAGAAGGCAAGCTTGGCGACCGACTATGAAGATTCCTTCTTATGTAACCGACTCTATGTAAACCCTAGGTCCCCTTGGTGTCTATATAAACCAGAGGGGATAGTCCGGAAAGGACACATTCATTACACTACAAAAAAAGACACATCCGTGACATTTTGGGCCGAATGAATTTTTTTCTGTCATACATATGACACTTCTATGACGATAATTGTGACAAAACCCGGTATCATCATAGATGTGGTGGGCTCCTACTTCTATGACAAAAAATCATGACAGAAAATAGGCTTTTCGTCCTGGGCGGGCCGGAGACGCAGCTGCATGACATTCTTTGGGCCGTCCATGATGGAAAAACCCATGGTAGAAGCGAGGGCGAGGAATATTTCGGGGAGTTCCCGGTTACGGTGGGAGGTCGGGGGCCGAGCGATGCACGCTTCTCTCGTACACGTACGTGCGTGTGTGCGAGGCGTTGGCTCTAACTAAACCCAAGCGAGGCGTTGGGCTCTAACTGAACCCGAGCGATTGCACTGCAGGCTACGCGTTACTGAACCCGAGCGACCGATCGATGGCTATTAACTGAACCCGATCGAGCGATTCCTTCGCTACTGCTGCTAACTGAAGTCGATCGATGCTGCCTCTGGATGAACAGTGAGCGTTGCGGGGGGGGGGGGGGGGGGTTGGATGAACAGTTCCTGGTGGGGGTGGATGAACAGGACCCCGTGGTGTTGCCTCTGGATGAACAGGACCTCGATCGATCGAGCCGTTTGGGGCTGGATGAACAGGACCCCATGGAGGGCTGGATGAACAGGACCACCCCGTGGAGGGCAGGATGAATAGTAGATGGTGGAGGGCGGGATGAACAGTAGCCCGTGGAGGGGTGGTTGAACAGGAGCCCGTGGAGAGGGCTGGTTGAATAGTAGCCGGTCGAGTAGCGCGCGGTGGAGGTTGGATGAACAGGAGCTCGTGGATGAACAGTCGCAGGTGGAGGCTGGAGGAGGTCGACGGTGGATGAAGAGTAGCTCGTGGAGGCTGGAGGGGGTCGACGATGGACATGAACAGTATCCCGTGGAGTCATGTTTTGCGGTACGCCACACCCCTCCCGATGAACAGGACCCCCGTTTCGACCGTAGCGCTCCAACACAAGTCCGTTTCCTCCGTTTTGCGGTACGCCACACCCCTCCCGATGAACAGGACCCCCGTTTCGACCGTAGGAGGTCCGTTTCCTCCGTTTTGCGGTACGCCAGACCCCTCCCGATCAACAGGACCCCGTTTCGAACATAGGAGGTCCGTTTCCTCCGTTGTGCGGTACGCCAGGCCTCGTTTCCATCGCATGTTCCGTCCAAGCCCTCCTGATGAACACGACCACGCATTCCGTTCCGACCCAGCCGGTTGGCTCCCACGCATTCCATTGCCTCCCGATGAACACGACGCATTCCATTGCCTCCTCATGAACACGACACATTCTGTTGCCTCCCCATGAACACGATGCATTCCGTTGCCTCCCCATGAACACGACGACGATGCTGTTTCTCCGTTCTGACCCAGCCATGTACACGAGCCCTGGCCGTACATATGCGCGAGTAGGCGTTCGAGACCCCGCCCGTATGTACACATACGTGGCCGTATTTTCTTTCTTGCACCCTGGCCGCTGTACGTACGTGTACATGCTACGTGCGCGCTTCTACTACGACACGTGCGCGCCTCTACTATGATACGTGCGTGCCTCTACATCGACCAGTATGTACGTACACATTCGCGACCAGAATGACAACGCTATGTACGCTTCGACCAGGTGGGTCCCGACTGTCAGGCACTTCCTTGCCTGCGAAGATGTAGCTGGTGAGTCCCAGCAGTCAGGGGGTGAATCATTTTTTTTCCTGGACGCACTTCCTTGCGTGCGAAGATGTAGCTGGTGGGTCCCAGCAGTCAGGGGGAAACATTTTTTTCGCGAAATACACTGGCCCGTTTGGTGGGTCCCAGCTGTCAGGTGGAGGAATCATTATTTTTCGCGTAATAAGGAGGAACTTCCTTGCTGCGGCCGTGGACCCAGCTGTCAGCCTCTCCATGTTCGCTAATTCTTAAGGTTTTTTTGGAGCCCATATTCTTTTTGTTAGCATTACAGCCCATATTGTGGCAACGGTTAAAAAATTATACGAAATTTTGCATATTTCGGTGCGGTCCAAACTGTTTTTAATCCCAAAATTTCGACTCACATTCAAACTGATTTTAAAAATAAATGTATATCAATATAAAATCCAACAAATTCTCCATGCATAAAAATTAATGTAATTTAAAATCTTGAAATGAAAAAAAAGATATTTGAAACTAATTGCCGGTTTGATGTGTTTTAAAAATGTACAACCCATTTCTCATTACTGATGGGCCATTTTCTCGGCCAGCCGAATGAAAGCTCTCCTCGTCTTGAAAGATTTGCAGCCCAACAGGCCTGACAAAGCGACTTACTTGGAAAATCACAAGAAAACTAGGCTGTGGTCGTGGACCCAGCTGTCAGCCTCTCCATGTACAGTACTCTTCCGATGGAAGTCGTTCCTTGACCACGTTGACCACGCCGCGCAGAGAGCACCATGGCAGTGGACGACGGCGAGGCCTAGGAAGGGGACGACGCGGCAGTGGAAGCCCGCGCGGAGAGGACTACGAGGGTTCACTGGTTTGGCTGCGGTGTGAGGCTGCCATCGCCGCAGGGCCTGGCTAGCGGTGGGAATAGTAGGGGGCGGTGAGGCCTCTGCGGCAGCACAGCCGACCACGGGAGGCAGGAGCATGCGACACGACCGGCGCTGCTTTGGGCGGCTGGAGCAAGAAGACCAGAGGTTGAAGAAGCACTACGGCCGTTGGATGGACATCGTACGGTCACTGGAGCTAGAATCGTTCATATTGACTAAATTGACAAAGCCCATCGTCCCCGTCAACTTAGTAGGCCCACAAGTCAGCCTCCCAGCAAGGTGGGTCCCAGCTAGCTGGGGGAGTATTCATTTTTTTGTGCGTAATAAGGAGGCACTACCGGTGGGTCCGAGCTGACAGCGGGGGGGGGGGGGGGGGGACGTTTTTTCGCGAAATACGATGGCCCGTCCGGTGGGTCCCAGCAGTCAGGGGGAAACGATTTTTTTCGCAAAATACTGGTGGCCCGTCCGGTGGGTCCCCGCTGTCAGGTGGAGGAATAATTATTTTGCACGTAATAAGGAGGCACTTCCTTGTTGCGGCCGTGGACCCAGCTGTCAGCCCCTCCACGTACAGTCCACGTCTGATGGAAACCGTTCGTTGACCACGTTGACCACGCCGCGCCGAGAGCACCAGGGCGGTGGACGACGGCGAGGCCTAGGAAGGGGACGACGCGGAGCCGGGGAAGACGTGGCAGTGGATGCCCACGCGTAGAGGAGTATGAGGGTTCACTGGTTTGCTGCGGTGTGAGGCTGCCGTTGCCGTAGAATAACAGGGGGTGTGGGTTAGTAGAGGGATGGCCTGGCCAGCGGTGGGAGTAGTAGGGGGCGGTGAGGCCTCCGCCGCATCGCAGCTGGCCACGGGAGGTAGTAGCACGAGGCACGACCGGCGCTGGTTTGGGCGGCTGGAGCAAGAAGACCAGAGGTTGAAGAAGCACTACGGCCGTTGGATGGACATCGTACGGTCACTGGAGCTAGAATCGTGCATATTGACTAAGTTGACAAAGCCCTCCGTCCCCGTCAACTTAGTAGGCCCACAAGTCAGCCTGCCACTAAGGTGGGTCCCAGCTAGCAGGGGGTATTCATTTTTTTGTGCGTAATAAGGAGGCACTTCCGGTGGGTCCGAGGTGACAGCAGGGGGAACATTTTTTTCGCGAAATACGGTGGCCCGTCGGGTGGGTCCCATCAGTCAGGGGAAAACATTTTTTCGTGATATACTGGTGGGCGTCCGGTGGGTCCCTGCTGTGAGGTGGAGGAATAATTATTCTCCGCGTAATAAGGAGGCACTTCCTTGCGGCTGCCGTGGACCCAGCTGTCAGCCTCTCCACGTACAGTATTCTTCCGATGGAATTCGGTCGTTGACCACATTGACCACGCCGCGCCGACAGAACCACGGCGGTGGACGACGGCGAGGCCTAGGAAGGGGATGATGCGGAGCAGGGGAAGACGCGCTAGTGGATGCCCACGCGGAGAGGAGTGTGAGGGTTCACTGGTTCGGCTGCGCTGCCGTCGCCGCAGAATAACAGGGGGTGTGGGTGAGTGGAGTGGAGGGATGGCTTGGCCAGCGGTGGGAGTAGTATGGGGGCGGTGAGGCCTCCGCGGCAGCACAGCCGGCTACGGGAGGCAGGAGCAGGCGGCACGACCGGCGCTGCTTTGGGCGGCTAGAGCAAGAAGACCAGAGGTTCAAGAAGCACTACGGCCGTTGGATGGACATCGTACGGCCAGTCGAGCTAGAATCGTGCATATTGACTAAGTTGACAAAGCCCTTCGTCCCCGTCAACTTAGTAGGCCCACTATACTGGGTCCCAGCTAGCAGGGGGAGTATTCATTTTTTTGTGCGTAATAAGGAGGCACTTCCTTGCCTGCGAAGATATAGCTGGTGGGTTTGAGCTGTCAACGGCGGTAACGTTTTTTTGCGAAATACAGAGGCCGTTTTGGTGGGTCCCAGATGTCAGGTGGAGGAAATCATTATTTTACGCGTAATAAGGAGGCATTTCCTTGTGTGCGGCCATGGACCCAGCTGTGAGCCTCTCCACATACAGTCCACTTCAGATGCATGTCGGTCGTTGACCACGCTGACCACGCCACGCCGAGAGCACTAGGGCGGTGGACGACGGCGAGGCCTAGGAAGGGAGCGACACGGAGGCAGGGAAGACTCGACCGTTGTTTTTGTTTCCCACGTGGAGGGGAGTACGACTGTATGAGGGTTTACTAGTTCGTCTAAGTCGCCGGAGAATAACAGCAGGTGTGGGTGAGTAGAGGGATGGCTAGGCTAGCGATGGGAGTACGGTGAGGCGATGAGCCCTGCGCGGCAGCACAGCCGGCCACGGGGAGGAGGGAGCAGGCAGTTCCGTCGGCGGTTGTTTGAGCGGCTGGAGCAGGAAGAGCAGAGATTGAAGAAGCACGACGGCCGTTGGATGGACATCCAACAGTATACAGGCCATCTGTGGAAAGCCTCAAATCTGTGGAAAACAGCATACATCCCATCTGCCATTATTTCAAATAATTTACAGCCCATTTGCTAATTCTTACGGGTTTTTTTGGAGCCCATATTCTTTATGTTAGCATTATAGCCCATATTGTGGCCACGGTTAAAAAATTATACGAAATTTTGCATATGTCGGTGCGGTCTGAACTGTTTTTAATCCCGAAATTTCGAGTCACATTTAGACTGATTTTAAAAATAAATGTATATCAATATAAAATCCAATAAATTGTCCACGCATAAAAATCAATGCAATTTAAAATCTCGAAATGAAAAAAAAGATATTTGAAAATAATTGCCGGTTTGATGTGTTTTAAAAATGTACAGCCCATTTCTCATTACTGATAGGCCATTTTCTCGGCCAACCGAATGAAGCTCTCCTCATCTTGAAAGATTTGCAGCCCAGCAGGCCTGATAAAGCGACTTCCTTGACAAATCACAAAAGAACTAGGCTAGCCATTTTCAGAAAGAAAAAAAAAACTACTGGGCTGGTCTGTGGTAAACATAAAAGAAAAGGTTGTCTAGACAGGCCGGAGTGTCCCGCACAGCCCAGTTGACACCTTACTTCCGTCTCAAAAACAAATTAGATAAATGCCACTCCAATTATGGCGATTCATAAAAATGCCA
This sequence comes from Triticum urartu, assembly GCF_056163025.1. Taxonomy (NCBI): domain Eukaryota; kingdom Viridiplantae; phylum Streptophyta; class Magnoliopsida; order Poales; family Poaceae; genus Triticum; species Triticum urartu. Next base: position 483,235,118 of record NC_141876.1, on the reverse strand, counting down.
CTGCAATTTCCAAACTTTGAAAAATGCCACTGCAATTTTTGCAAACTTTGAAAAACGCCACTGCAGTTTGCAAACTTTGAAAAACGCCACTCCATACTTTGAAAAATGCCACTAGAAATGGCATGAAATGGCATTTTTCAAAGTTTGGAAATTGCAGTGGCATTTTTTGGATACACCAGATTTGGAGTGGCATTTATCAAATTAACCCAAAACAAAAATAACTGGGCGAGCTACTGGGTCCCTGGTGTCAGCCGCTCGTTGTGCAATTCTCTCGTTTATTGACTATGTTGGCAATGGCATGGGACCAGATGTCAGAAATCCACTAGGAGGAGCCATTTTTTATTGGCTTGAAATAAGGAGGCACTTGCTTGCATACTACCATGACCTTGGCGGGTCCCTGCTGTCATCCTCTCCACGTACAGTACCAGTTAGTCATGCATCAAAACTGATTGGCACGCCATTAAAAAAATAAAGGTCGATAACTAATGCGGCACCTCGGGCCAACGCGGCCATATCGCATTTTGCACGAGAAATTACACACCATGTTTCATTGACATGTGGTCCCGTTCCAACATATCAGTGAGACGACGGCGAGTAGTAGGAGTATTTCTGAACAGACGTGTAGGCCGGGGTGCCTCTTCGTGAACCGTGGCAAACTCGCAACCGTCCACCGACTCTTCGCCTTTCCCTCTCGATTTGGAACTGCTGTCGCACGCTCTTCCTCTCCCTCCTCCATTTTCCTTCAGCCCTTCACCCTTTCTTCTGCCATTGTTCGATCGTCTTCTCCATGGAGGGAACAGGCCACAAACGACCCCGTTATTCTTGCCACGATCTGAAAGATGACATGGTGGAGGAACTCATTGATCGGTGCGACGTCATCACCTCGCCTAGCATGGCAGGTTCGTTCAAGCCCATTCTCAACTCAACTAATAACATCATTACAAAGAACCCAAGAGTCAAGGGGCGGTTTGATCTCCCCTATCTTCTTCGCCGTGACCCTGATGACTGGTGCCGGCACAACGGAGGCCTCGCCCTGTGCAAGTTGATGCCGCTTGATAATGATACACATGATGTTAAGATTCCATCGTTTGAGGGCAAGGCTTTGCCGGGCGCAAATGGAGATTGGGTTGTTTACATTGGGTCCAACTATGAGTGGGAACTTGTGAATGTGTACACTCGTCACCGGGTTCCACTTCCAAAAATCTCAGCACACTGCCCAGAGGTTGAGCACACCGGTAATGTACGCGCATTCAAATACGATCATGGTGACTGTCTTCTATGGAAGATAGCAATTTGTCAAGTTCCCAACCGCTCTTGGAATTACAACAACTATGAAGTTGTTGCTATCTTCGACAAGCTTGTTGCCATCCTTAGTGGTTTGACTCGATGGACATTGCTCAAAAATCAGTTTCTGTGCACGAATGAGTATTGTGATGCAATTCAATATGAGGGCCTTGTGTTTGCTGCCACCACTCGTGGCACTCTTTTTTCATGGTATCCTCGTAGTTTCGGTACATTTGTCTTCCACCATAATTATAATTGTTTCATCCACATGCATGCGGGTTAGCAAGTTTCCCTTTACTAATTAACCTTCTTCTTATGTTTCCAAGGTCCTGTGAACATCCCACCACCTATACTTGAAAATTTTTATAACCAAGGGGGAGATGCCGATGGTGATGATCACGAGCAGCGCCCATATACTCTGTGGCGTCTGGCAACTAATTCCGATGGATCACCTCTTCTTGTGTGTATACAGCCCAATGATGATGTTACTGCTAAGGAAGCAGGTGTCTCCCATGGTCGCACTCTCCGGACCAATTCCAACACCCATTGCATGGTATTCGGGATGGATACTAGTGTGCTAGCGCCAACTCCTTCTCCCTGGCACAGAATTGATAGTCTTGGAGAAAACTCGCTCTTCCTTGGACAAAACTATCCGATGATGGTGAAAGGCGATCCAACTGCTGTTGACACATTTATGAGAAGCAACTGTGTCTATACCTTGGACATTTGGGTGGTTCCCTACACTGGTACTGATATAGTAGGCCGCTTCAGCCTGGATGATCAGTCCTGCGTTGCTCTCCAGATCGACAATGGATGGCCCGTCCCAGAGAATCACTTGTGGTTCAAAGCAAGCGTTTCCAACGCCGCGGGATGGTTGAGTTGAAGTTCATTTCATGGCTTGTTATTTGCTGTGTGGTGAAAACTTTAGTATTTATAATGTATCCTCGTTGTCGATGTGGGTTGACGACCTGTTGTATGTAATAAAATGATATGCCTGTGATAAACTTACTAAATTTATGATGGCTTTCGAGTCGCTTCTCTGAGTGAGTGGTGCGACGAGGCAAAAAAATATTTTCCGAATACATAATTGTACGTGCATTGCAAGAGGTTATCGGATGAGGCCAATCAACAATAGTAGTACACTATTTGTACTAGCTTCACATGCTTCGCGCGTTGGGCGGGTGTTTTTACTGTAGCCATATGTTAATGTGTTCGCTGCACGTAACCAGCACCTCGAATCCTCGATACTAGTACTATATAGTAGGACTAAGTAGTAGGAGTAGTAGGGTGGCATGGGCCAGAACAAGCATTCACGTCCAGGAGTACGGCACACGCCACCACCATGACATCCATCTGACACCATATTATTTCTTGGAGTCCGTGCTAGAGCAATCTCTTCAACCTCGTCGTTTCTCTAACTTCATCCATCGCGCGGAGGGCGAGGTGGGGGTTTGCCGATAGTCGGTTTCCTTAACTGCGGTCCCACTTGTAAGGCCAACTCCAACGCACGACCCCAAACAGACCTCCGTTTTGCACGAACTCCAATGATAATTTTGACTAAAAAAGCAAGACCAAAGAAAACAAGAACCACAAGAATACATTTTACTACTCATGTAAGTTGGATTAGTGCCTTCTCGATGCATTCATTGTTGATCTGCAGAGGCTCGATCTTGCGTGCTTCTTTCTTCTTCGAGTGTAAAGAAGTAGACGTTGCTTCCTCGCATCTAGTCTCATGTCTAGCCTCTATTCTAGTAGGAGTATCAACAAGTGCACTAATCTCATCTCTAGCCTCTGTGCTAGCTAAAAGTGATAGAACATCTACTAAATTGTGCTTTATCAACATATGGATGTACTCTTCTTCCCAATACAAAAACTTGCATCCATTCTACTCCCCCCGTTGCACAATACATCCATTTTTGGACAAATGGAAGTCAAGTATTTTGGAACGGAGGGAGTACACAATAAAATTTTTAAGTTAGCACAACTAGTCTAATCCGAGAGCAGAACCGAAGATTTGGTCGGGTTCTTCCTCCTTTTGCCGACACATGGGACATCCAGCATCCAGGCCATGTCATGAAAGAAAATAGAGTGGTAGTTGAAGCCACGAGATGTGCATCTTGGGTTAAACTGTAAATAGAATCTTACTACTCTTGAGTAACTCCAAAAGCGGCCACCGAAGATCTTTATTGGATTTGTTTTTCATCACCAGCACGTCGAGGTGAAAGATGTGCAGGTTCAGTGGGTCCTCTTGCGTTTTCACTGACATGTGGGGCCGCATGTGAGCAAACAGATGATGGGCTCCGCGTGTCCACTGGAGGGCTGAGCACGGACTGCAGGAAATTTGTTCTACGTACCTCGATATAGGCTCGATATGGTGGGGTGGCATGGGCCATAACTAGCATTCACGTCTAGCAGTACGGCACACGCCACCCACACGAGTCCCATCCGACACCAATTTTCTTGGAGTCCGTGCTACAACCATCTCTTCTCCCTCCTGTTTTCTCAGCCATCATGCGGTGGGCGGGGTGGGGGTTTGCCAATAGTCGGTTTTCTCAACTGCGATCCCACTTGTAAGAGAAAATGCAACACCGCACGCATTCCCGCTTGAGCGGCATGCCGGACCAACCGTGTGGGGGTGCGACGCGAACACGGCAGGCTTTTCCTTTTGAACTCGTAACTTGTAAAATTTGGTTCTGCTCCATGGCGTGACCGATAGATAGAAAATAACGATTTTGCCTAGAGTAATGAGAAGTTTGGTTCTGGCGCCGTTCATGCATGGAGTACGTACGAAAATTATGAAGTTGATGCGAAAGGTAAGATAATTACTGTAGTATCATATACTACTACATGGATTTGACGGAAAGATAAAAATACATACGGATCCATCAACGTTCAACGACATCCTCACGTCCTAGTGCGCCGGGTCACCAACCGATGTGTGAGGAGCAGCGGCGTTGGCGGTGAGCTCAATGTGCTTCTGAACAGTGCCGTCCAAGGTTGCCCTGCGCTCCAAGAAGGCCAGCGTCCTATCGGCCTCCTCTTGCATGTAGTAGTCCTTGTGGACGATTTGCGTGTAGACGTGGGTGATTATGTCGATGGTGTCTTGCTGCACCTGGCGCTGCGCGGCGAGCGCGACCTCGAGGTGGACATTCTCTGGCGCGACGGCGGGCAGTCGCAGGGCCACCAGTGCGTCGAAGAGGTTGTTACCATAGTGGTCGTTGAGGGTGGCGGGCATCGCAGAGCCTGGGCGCGTAGGCTGGAGGCTTACGTCAAAGTCGTCCGCAATCTTCTTGACGACGGTGAACTTGTCGAGGAAACCGACGAGGACCTCGTCGAACAAGGATACGAAGCTGTCGTCCAAGCGGTCCCTCGCCCTGGCGGCCTCAAGCAATACTACCTGGAGACGTTCCTCGGTGCCGGGCCGCAGGCCGGCGTCGTGGACCATCTGGCACAGCCGGCTGATGCTCGCGCTCATCGCCTCCATGGGTCTAGCGTAGCTTCTAGTCAACCGACCTTGCGATTCGAGTGATCACTCAGCCCTTGGTTAGCGTGCGTAGGTGTGTAGGATTTCGTACTACTCCTCGGCCCTCTACTGCACCTGCCTTTGGCTGTATGATAGGTGGGCCAGCCACCCCCTGGGGCCACATGTCATTCACCCAAAGACAGTTGCCGTAAGTCAATGAAGCTGCGTCCCCCTCCGTGTCGGTGCAGTATAGTCATCTCACCGGACCTCTAGTTGGGGCCAAATGAGAGAAGTTTGATGTTTACTGGTTTATTGGTCCCCTTTGCATTTTGCGCCAGGTTTTGACCTTTGATTTAACTAATAAAATGTTAATGCATGCAAACAAAATATTGTGTTAGTCACCTTACGAAAACCAAATAATCCCAAAATACTTAGGCACGGTGCATTAACTCCCTCCTTGTTTCTTATTTCGTGACATATCAACCTATGAGACATGTGGGCCGTGCATGCTTTCAATGACTTGAGACTACCAAACATGACATGCAGTGTTTAGTTCATTGCATGTAATCCTATTAGTACTCTAGTTAGGAGTAGCAAACAATCATTAAGTTCTCTCGTCGATAGGAATAAAACACCATGTATTTATTTACATAGGGAGTAGTACATTTTTGGTGACATGCATTACTAGATATTGCTAGTCAAATACTAAAATCCAGATGGACGTGGTAGTAGTCCTAAATCCAGACGGTGGCACTACTAGTACTAGTAGTAGTAGTACCAATGTAGGAGTAGTAGTAGGAGTACTAGCACTGTACTATCCGTTGGTCAAATTATTACGTGCTGCTCCTCACAGTGAAGTGACAATACCCTGCGCCGGAGATGACACCTGAGTATAGGCGTCGTGTTCGGCATACCATAGTCAGCCTCACCGTCTGCAGTCACTATCATCATGGCTGTAGAGCTAGCCTTCTTACAACTAGCCCTGTTCGACATAATTTCCCGTGCGTAGATGCCCGTGCATTGCACGAAACACCAAGATTGAGGGTGGACAGCTCCGGCAGCGGCCATCACGCCAGATTTTTCCACGGCCTTCTACTCCTAGATGTGGTGGGGAGGAGATGAGGCAGATTGTGAGAGACAAGGAGTTGTTTGTAAATAGGGAACAAGTGCGGGCATCTTTTTGCAAAAATGGAGAAGCTTGGTTTGTATGCGTCAGATCTAGATCCGACGGCTATTGGTGAAAGATGGGAGGCACAACATCATCACCAACTCAGGACCTGTTTGATTCGCAGGATTTTGAAAACGCGGGAATAGGACACGGCAATATTACAAGTTTCAAACTGATATTACAAATGTTAGGAGTAATGCTGCACCTACGAAGAGGGAATTACTAGGAAGTTTACGTAAGAACTTTCGTTACTTTACGTGGATGCAGCATTATCGTATAAACTAAAATCCACTGCCCTGACAAGTCACTAATGGGCAAATAAGTTTTTGAGTCTCTGGCCACTTGATGTTTCAAAAACAAATTCAGCTTCTATGGAGAAATGAGCTCCACCGTGTACCCGCGCGGGTGTGGCTGGGCACGAAGCGTGAGTACGTGCACGATGCACCTATTCTCTTCTTGTATATGTACACCACCTACGTGGGGTTGTGTGAGATAGATACAAACCTAGAGAGATATAGTGTGTGGGTTCTTGAGAGTTTTTTTTGTGGGGGGGGGGGGTCAATCAAAAAATTTAACATATCCAATGTGTGTGAAATAGAGTCCTGGATATAACATATATATAGAGGAGGCGATCCACGAGAAGAGAGTGGAGGTATCATCGGCTTGAGGTGTCCATAGAATCGAAGAGAGGGATGATGTGTGTGTGTGTGTGTGCGCGCGCGCGCGATCGATAAAGAGTGCCATCGAATTTGTGTGTGCCCACGTCAAAGATATAGAGTGGCTGGCCTACTGGAACGTGAGATGGGACATGTGCAGTTTGTCTCTGTGGCATGGATACCTACCTGCAGCGCTCGACTATCGGTGTGTGGTGGGGGAAGAGGGAGGCCCAATTAACTATAGAGGTACAATGCTGGTATATGTGTGGAGGAGGAGAGAGGCCTACCTCATGTATTAAGGAGATCGATCTGCCTCATGTATTAAGGGAGATCGGTCGGCATCCATGCATATGTGCAGGAGATGAATAAGGTTTGGAGAGAGACAGATCTAGAGTGTTGGAGGGGGTGGTAGTGGAGTTGCTTCTAACAAATGGTGGGATAGGCTTGCTAGACAAACGGAGGGCACGCCCGCAATATCAATAAGAGAGGAGATGGCTGCTTGTTGTCTGTGCACGTGCGTGTGAGAGATGGGTCAGGAGGCATGCATGAATGATGAGGGGGGACGATGTGGCTGTGGTAAGCAGACGTAACTACATAGGAAGATCAATTGCCCTTTGTAAGAGAAAGGAGAGACATAACTTGTGAGGTACGTCGATCGATGGGGGGGTAGTTAAAGTCGATCTAGGTATATGTTGGGAGATCGATCGGTATACATGCATGTGTGTGTTAGAAGCAAATGAGGCACGAGGAGAAGGATAGAGAGAGAGGGATGCATGTAGGAGGTGGTACGAGAGGCATACTATATCGAGGGGGAGGAGTGTGCGAGTACGAGAACGATGAAAAGAGTGGTGGGAGTGAGGCATGGATGGTGACAAGAGAAGAGGGGAAGCTTGTGTTTGTGCTAGGCACACCTGGCTAGAGAGGCATATCGATCGATGTGTGCCGTAAAGAAGGAGCTGGGGGGGGGCCTACGCACACCGTGGGTGAACGACCTAAAGTGAAAAGACGAATTTGCGCGATGGAGCTAGAGAATGCCGAGGGAGGGTGAGAGGGATGCGGGTGTGTGCGTGCACAAGAGAAAGTTAGCGCTAGCTACAAAGATAAGAGGGTTGTGTGGGTGTAAAAGACGAATAGAGATCATATATACTTCATTATAAAAAGCGAATTCGGATATTTGAAGAATTTATCATAGTGTTTCAAACCGACGGATGTGTGAATATATATAACGGTGATACACATGGTGTGGTTATGAACATGGTATACTACATTTAATATATTTTATCTCTACTCTTATAAAAAACGGAGTTGTTGATGATGGTGTGCCTGCCATCCTGCATTATAGGCTGTCTGATTTATATCTGGCGGATAGCAAGGAAACTATGATGGTTGAAGTTGGCAACAATCATGATTGTAGATTCTTATTGAAATAGAGAAACGAATTCAAATTTAGTTCGAATTGCAGTGGTAGTATAGACATTTGGAATGCACTAAAATGTTGGTATGAGTAGGTTACATGCATTATACAGCAAGTGAAAAAATTTAATCGGACATAACATGGATTCATACTCCCTCCTTCCATCTATATAGGGCGTAATGAGATTTTTAAGACCGCCTTTAACTATTGACAAGATTAATAGTACATGACATGCACAATGTGAAAATTATATCATTGAAAGAACCTTTCACAGACGAATTTAACGGTGTGCTTTGTGTAAGTTGCATGTCATATATCATTGCTCTAATATTTGGTCAAAGTTAGCATCGAAAAACGCATTAGGCCCTATATAGATGGAAGGAGGGAGTAGCTTTGAATAGCATTTGTATAGTAAAATGGGGCAAGACTCTCTCTTTGTGTGGTGTGAATAGTTTTATTTTTTCGTTTTCTTTTTGGTTGAGGGAAGTGCGAATTGATTTGGTACGTACAAGTACAATATTACTACACATTAGGCTTGTCCCTAAAATTCAACCCGCGTCTTGTTATATCCCGAAAATTCAGATATCGTGCTCCCAAAACTGGCGCCTTCATAACCCGCGCCTTGCTATCGCGAAATTATAATGCGCGCAAAAACTCCCTCCAGCTGCCAAATCCTGACACGTGAAATCCCCCTTCTAACCCTGAGCCGAAAGTGCCACTAGTTCAAATCGGTGGGGGGTACTTTTGTAACACACCCTACATTTTGGACAAGCGCGTTCCTAAGTCATGCTTCACCCCCTCCCATCGCCCCCTTTTCGCCATTCGAAATCCCAGGCCACCATAACCTCTCCGCTCCAGCCGTGAAACCCCACCCTCCTCCGTCCGCCACGTCACCGCTGCCCAGCCGGAGCCTCTTCCCCGACGACGTCGTCCACCGCAACAGCTCGACGTCCCTCGTCCACCTCCCCGGATGAGGATCCGTCGTCCATCTCGCCGTCCCGCCGGTTCAGCCACCCCGTCCTCCACCTCCAAGGACCTGCTCCGACGATCGCCTCATCTATCGCGGCTGCTCCATCCCCACAGCGTCGCCTTAACCTGCTCCACTGGAAATGCAGCATCCTCACCGAGTCCTCGGACGAAGCCGAGGCCTACTCGGTGCAACCAAAGAGGTTGTACACTCATCGCATCACACCTTCTCCTTAACTCAACCTCCCGGCGCCGACGGTGCTCCATCCCGCACCCCTGTGGAGAGGCTACCTTGAAGCCGGCACCGCGGGCGACATCTCCACGGCGGCTCTCCCCCAGTGCAAGGCCCCTTCGGCGGCGGCGTCCATACCAGCCGGATCTGCTGCTGCTGCTCCGGCTCTCGCTCGATCGCTCGCTCGCCCAGCTGCTGCTGCTGCTGCTCTCCCCCTCGCTCATGCTGCTGCTCTGCTCCGATTAAGCCACACTTCAGTCGACTGAATCAACTTTTGGGTCAGTCGATTTTCAGGGGTTGGGGGCTCGCCGGAGTTAACGAAGAACCACCAGCAGCGGGGACGGGGGCTCGCCGGAGAGGTACCCCACTATCTATCTTAGGGTTCAGGGTGGGGGTGGAGGGGGGCCTAGAGGGCTGGCCGGGGCGGCGATGGCGAGTTGTTTTGGGGCGGCGAGGCGGCCCTGGGACCGGCGGTTCGGCCAGTGGTGGCTAGCGGCTCAGGGGGGTGCAGGTTGAAGATGAACTGCAGGCCCTCCCTAAACTACATGTCAAGTGCCTCTCTGCTACCATTGCGTTCAGTTTCGATAGTAGCATTCAGATTCCACAGTAAATTTCAGTTTTGGCAGTTAAGTTCAGAGTCAACAGTTTTTACCTAATCTGTTGTAGTCAGGTGGTTTTTGGTGATGTTAATTTTACATCCATTTTACATCATCTATTGGAGATGCTATTAGAATCCCACTTGAGATTGACGATGTCTGTCTTGTGCTGCTTCAGCCTTGACGTCTTACGGCTCACCGGAGCTGCTCCAACGATAGAACGATCCATCACAACAGAGAAGTGGCCTGGAAGCCGTCTACAGATTCCTCAGATCTTCCTCCACACCTGCGACAGCCACCTCTGCCTCAACTGCTTCAGCGACCAACCCAATGATGCTGAGGTCGATACGGCTACGGCAACGAGGTTGTACACTTGTTGCATCACTTATTACTATACATTCACATCGATCCATTAGGGCTATTTTGGTTCAATGGAAAAACATCGATCCACTGGTTGTTACCATCACTCTAAATTTCTGCATGCTCTCCTTACATAATCTCACCATATTTTTTTCGTATGCATGTCAGATATTATACACAATCATGCTGAACATGTAGAGAAAAAGAGAAGAGTTTTGCGCGGCAATACAATGTCATGCAGACATCGATCCATGGTGGGTTCAATGGAAAACCCTCCCCACCCCTCTCCAGATTGTAATCTAGAGGAAGATATCTGTTCTGAGGTAGATTCGGACGCCGCTGACCACTCCTATTTACCCCCCAAGGTGTTTGCTCTACCTTGGCATGATGATGTTAGTCATATCATGCATATGTTGCCTTGAAGTGCCTACTTTTGACATCATATATGTCATCTGCTTAGTTTAGACATGTTCTGTAATGCCACATGTTTAGTTTCTATATCATATATGGGAATTATGCAGTCTCATGTCTTTTAGCCAGCCATAATATATGTGAAATGTGCAATGCCATCCTGTTTAACCAGGCATAATATATTTGAATGATATCTTGCCCATCCTTTTCTTCATTACATTTCCATTTGTCGACAATGTTTGTACATTAAACTACTTTTCCTGTGAATCAGCCATTTGGGTGGGAGATGGAAAAATCTGGAGTGAAAACAAGGCCTTCAGAGAAGACAGTGCTACCTGTCGAAGCAGATCTCTTGTTGGGTCCCGATAGCTCCTCAGAGATGGATTCAGAGACAGATGACCAGTCCTATTCCCCCACTGAGGTGTATGCTCTAACTTGGCACGGTTATACTGCTCATATCATGCATACGGTGTCTTGCATTGCATAGTTTAGACATCATATACACAATATTCAAAACCATGTTCTTAGTTCAGACATCATATCAAATGCCCTCTGTTTAGCATATAAATCACATATGTGAATTAAATGATGCAATCCTGATTACTTAGATAACATGTAGGTGAATTATGTCATGCGATCTTGTTTAGTTATTCATCATATCTTTGAATTATGTTCATATATGTGAAATTATGTCATGCTATTCGTTTTAGTTAAACAATAAACATGTCAACTATTTCATGCCCTCTTTTTTCCACACTATCTATTGCATTTGTCTCTCATACAATGTATGTACATTCAACTATGTTTCCTGTTTATCAGCCATTCGAATTGGAGCGGGTGATGCCAGTATCTAGCAGACTAAAAACACGGTCTTCAAATAAAACAGTGCTACCTCTTGGTGGAGATAGCACCCCGGCTGTACATGCACAATAACCAGCCCTACCACACATAACCCAAACTCTCACAGATTGTACCCCTACTACGATGGACAGAGAACCAGCTTCACCCAATCTAACCCCAACCCCAGCCGATAGTAACCCAGTTCCTGTTGACATAGCACCATCTCCACCACAGAGCTCCCAAACAAGAGCAGTTAGTAAGGCAGCTCCATTGCCCAAAGGGCCAGTACTATCACGGCGAACCCCAACTCCACCAGTTAGTATGCCTATTCCTGTGGAGGAAGCACAACCAGCTAGTCGTAGTTTAGCATCTATCGCATTTGATGTTGTTAAATCATATGTGCGTATCTTCCCATCTTGGAAATATTATACTGAAGATGAAGGAAAATGCTAGTTGCAGGTGTTTGTCCAGGAGTTATGTGTAAGTAATGTTATTCATGGCAATTACTTTGCTTCGTCCCATACATCCTACCTCCATGATGGTTATAATACATCAAATTTTTCCATTTTTCTCTATAGAGAAGGACCGATTTGGAAACTCAGGATGAGGTAACCTGTGCTAATACCTCTGCTATCTTCAAGAATGCTTGGTGGCAGTATCAGAATTACCTGAAGAAAACGTACTTCACCGGCAAAGAAACACATCAAACTACCTTACGTTCTCCTGAGACACATTTACTGGATGATGACCGGGAACGCCTTGTTCTGTACTGGTCCCGAACCAAGAATGTGGTAAGGTCTATGAGCTCATTTCTATTTTTAAGTATTATATTCTTGCGTCTTACTGTACTCTGTTCATGTAGAACAAGTGCCTAAACCTGAAGAACAACTGTTCTAATTTAAGATTCCATTGCTACCATAGGACATAGATATATGTTTGTTTGATGCTTTTATTTTGTACTAGTACTTGGCAATAGAAGACTTGATAGTTTAATCCTGTCCACCTTACTAATGAACTAGTTCACCGAAATGAGTTTCATATACTAGTACATGCTAAACTTGTTATGTGTCTGCTTGTTTCTTCTTTTAGAATGCTGACAGACTATTGGGGAAGAGTGCCTTATTAAGCAACGACAAAGGAAGTAATGCAGATAAGGTTCAGGATAGTGACACATCCTGTCTTGGTTTAGTGTTGGAGTTACTGGCCACTACTGCTTGCACAAGCTATTCAAACTCACTATCTGAATCAGTTCGGTTTCTTGAGTCTCAACTACAAGCTGAAAGAAATCGATCAGCTGTGCTGCGACAAGAAGCGGAAGGACTGCGGAAGTCCCTGGAGCATTCAGATGCATACTTTTTGGTGCAACAACAAGCATTGGAGGATTTTAGCGCCAAACAGGACAAAGCTAATCAACTTGCTAAGCTTATTGCCAGCATGGTGGATACCCAGGATAACGTTTCTTGAGCTCTTCTGAAGTTGTTTCAGTTATGCTCTTGTTTTGCTGGCGCATTTATTTGCACTGGTGGCCAATTTTGACGGCCAGTGTATATGATATGCTGTTTTGTTCCCTATATTTGCACTGGTGGCGAACTTTGATGCCCAGTGGATGTAATATGTGTAATAGCCGTGATAGCCTAGCGTTAGTTGCTTGCTTATTTATTTCCTTGTTGTCTTGTTTATTTGTTTGCTTGTAGTCATTGCAATTCTTTTTCCGCGGTTAACTAGTGGCTGCAATAACCTATTTTTTAAAACTAGGCCACAATAACCATGGGCTAATATTTACTGTAGTGACACTGGGCCTCCTACGGGCCGTAGAAACAGTGGGCCTTCTACGGGCCATAGAAACAGTAGGCCTTCTACGGGCGGTAGAAACAATGGGCCTTCTACGGGCCGTATCATCAATGGGCCTTATACGGGCCGTACGATCGATTGGCTAAACATGGGCCAATAACATGCCGCATTATGGCCGTAAACGGGCTAGAGCTAGAATTGTCCGTTCATGGGCCGACCGTAATGGGCCATCGTTAATAGGCCGTATTTGATGATGCTATGAAAACAGCCCAATGTATTAACGGACCACAAACGGGCCGACTGTAACCATGGGCTAAATTTGGCCCACAAGCAGAAAATGACAGTAACGGGCCATAAGTAAACGAATGCTGGAAATGAGCCCAAGAATAAATGGGCTCTGAGAAGGCCGAAAGATAACATGGGCTGGAAACGACCCAGCGGAATAACGAGCCGTTAATGGGTATAAAGTGATACACTGTTCATTACGGGCCAGTTTCACCACGGGCCGTTAATGGGTGTAAAGTGATACACTGTTCATTATGAGCCAGTTTCACCATGGGCCGTTAATAGGCCAAGAGTTACATAGGGCCTCATATGGGCCGAAAAGACGTCATGGGCCATACATGGGCCAGAAGTGAAAACGGGCTGGAATCATATTGGATTGCCCAGATGAGGCTACTGGGCCTAATTCAGATAGGGCGTAACGGGCCTTGGGTTAGCGTGTTGTAAATGGGCTAGATGTGAACACGCCGTTAACAGGATTTCCATGGGCCGGCCCGCCACCTTTTGACCAAGTCAAACGGGCCGGCCTTTTCACAGGAATGGGCCACTGTTGGGCTGTGCCACGTGTCGACATATCATAGGCGCCTATCTGACCCACTGACGAGCTGACACATTTTTCGTCCAGCCAATAAGAATTTTACACGTGGAAATTTCCCATTGGTCGGGGCTGTTAACGGGTTATCGGATCCAAAACCCGACCCGATAGCTTAACGGCGTTCCGTTACGGTGGATGCCACATGTCGGTCACCCTTGACGAAAGCATTTCTTTGACGCGCGATTTATCGTCATGGAAGTGGACACTTCCATGATGATAATTTTGGTAATGTCATGGAACACTTCTACGATAGCACATGTATGACTATCTTGATTCTGTCATAAATTTGTCATGGATGTACATGCATGACAAAAAATGCGACCTACTGTGACAAACACGTATCATCACAGAAGTGTATTTTTTTGTAGTGTTACCATAGTCATATAGGCTAGGCTTCTAGGGTTTAGCCATTACGATCTCGTGGTAGATCAACTCTTGTAACACCCATATCATCAATATCAATCAAGCAGGATGTAGGGTATTACCTCCATAGAGAGGGCCCAAACCTGGGTAAACATTTTGTCCGCTGTCTCCTATTACCATCGATCCTAGATGCACAGTTCGGGACCCCCTACCCAAGATCCACCGGTTTTGACACAGATATTGGTCCTTTAATTTAGAGTTCCACTATACCATCCACGAAAGGTTCGATGGCTCCTTCAATCGTCTATAGCGACGCTGTCCAAGGAGAAACCTTCCTCCCCGGACAGATTTTTGTGTTCGGCGGCTTCGTACTACGGGCCAACTCGCTTGGCCATCTGGAGCAGATCGATAGCTACGCCCCTGGCCACCAGGTCAGGTTTGGAAGCTTGAACTACGTCACGGATATCCGTGGAGACTTGATCTTCAATGGATTTGAGACCGCAGTGATCACTCCCCCTCGCTCCGATGAACATGACCAAAATCTGTCACTGGATCACATCCAGCGGATGGTCCCTGCTGCTGCAACGGCCTTAGAACTGGAGAAAATCATGCCATCCGAAGCCACAGAGTCCCCGGCGTTGGATCCGCACACGGGCTCGGCACCCCGCGATATCTACGTCAATGGAACTTCCGACTCGTCTTCGGCTATGAGTTCTGAATCGGGTACGCCTGCGGACACCGAGCTGGATCGGTTATCGATTTTCAAATTTAGTGCCGCAGACATCTTCCAGCACTGGCCCTTGGGTGATGTGCTAAACTCTTTAAAGAACTTGTCCTTGGAGAAGGACTCACAGCCGAACTATGTTCGGTTCGAGCCAGAGGCTGATGATGGGAAATTTTGTTTCCCACCCGCCACCCACTTCATAGCCACTATCGATGATTTAACTGGCGTGCTCGATTACGGCTCCGAAGACATCGATGGTATGGACGACGATGCCGACATGGATCAAGGCCAAGACCCTCCATTCACTGGACGTTGGACGGCCACCTCTTCGTATGATGTGTACATGGTCGACACACCTAAAGAAGCTAGCGACGATGACAAAGGGGATCCAGTCGCGGATAAACCTTCTGAGACACAGTCCAAGCGCCGGCGCCCCAAACACCGCTCTAAGCGTCGTCGCTCAAAAAATGACAACACTGGCAACAGAGAAAATGGTACTCTAGGCAACGCTGAAAACAATGAAGACCCTGTTGGAGCCGCATCCGAACAGGAGGAACAAGACAACGGGCAAGATTACCCTGATAAACAAGCCACGCCCAATAACTCGGATGATGATAGTTATCGTCTAGTCTCCGAAGATGAGGAGAGCATCAGCAGCGAGGATTTCATCGTGCCCAAGGCACCCCGAGAGCAGGAATGCTTCAAGCGCCAGCTAATAGCTACCGTCAGAAGCCTGAAAAAGGAACAACAACAGCTCCAGGCTGATCAAAACTTGCTCATTGACAGGTGGACTGATGTCCTGGCAGCCGAAGAATACGGCCTCGAGGGCCAAGTCAAGAGTTACCCAAACCGTAAACTGCTACCTCAGTTCGATGAGGAGGCACCAAATCCCATACCTCCCTCACGCAATGCGGACCGACCACCACACGGTCGGGATAGTGCGGCGGACCGACCACCCCACGGTCAGGATAAAGCGGCAACTCAGGCCGAACAACAGCCCGCCCACCACCTCGCAAAAACAGGGACAAAATGGCTCGGGACCATACATACGACCTTCGGCAGGAGCTGGACAGCAGAGAAGGACACAGCAGATGAATCTACGGATCGCGAGGACGCTTCCTGACTCGGGATGACGGCTACCTATTCGGGCGTGACAAACCTAGTCACACCCGGGCCGATAACCGCAGACGCACTCCATCAGAGGTGCGCCGTGATGCGGCCCAATATAGAGGCGCCGCACACCCTCTCTGCTTCATAGATGAGGTGCTGGATCACGAATTCCCCGAGGGGTTCAAGCCCGTCAATATTGAATCATACGACGGAACAACCGACCCCGCAGTGTGGGTCGAAGATTTTATTCTCCACATCCACATGGCCCAAGGAGATGACCTCCATGCTATCAAATACCTCCCATTAAAGCTCAAGGGACCAACTCGCCACTGGTTGAACAGCCTGCCTGAAAATTCCATCGGCAGCTGGGAGGGCTTGGAAGAAGCCTTCCTCGACAACTTCCAAGGTACGTATGTCCGGCCACCCGATGCCGATGACCTAAGCCACATAGTTCAACAACCTAGAGAATCGGCCAAAAAAATCTGGACTAGGTTCCTAACCAAAAAGAACCAGATCATTGACTGTCCGGATGCTGAAGCCCTAGCGGCCTTTAAACACAGCATCCGTGGCGAATGGCTAGCCCACCACCTCGACCAAGAAAAGCCATGATCCATGGCAGCCCTCATGGCACTTATGACCCACTTTTGCGCGGGAGAAGATAGTTGGCTGGCTCGCAGTACAAACACAGCCAACGAAGCAGGCCCCTCCGAGGCCAAAAATAGCACCAGCAAGCTCTGGCGCAACAGACACAAACGACGAAGCAATGGCGATAACACCGACGACACCATAGTTCACACCGGATTCAGCGGCTCCAAATCCGGCCAGCGAAAGAAGCCCTATAAAAGGAACGGTGCAGGACCATCCAGCTTGGACCGCATACTCGATCGTCCTTGCCAGATACATGGCACCCTAGACAAACCGGCCAACCATACTAACCGAGATTGCTGGGTCCTTAAGCAAGCCAGCAAGGTAAATAGCGGAAACAAGGAAGGGGAATCGCAGAGCAAGGACGAAAATGAGGAGCCTCGGCAGCCGAACACTGGGCGGCAGAAGAAATTCCCGCCTCAAGTCAAAACAGTGAATATGATATACGCTACACACATCCCTAAAAGGGAGCGCAAGCGCGCACTTAGGGACATTTACGCGGTAGAGCCAGTCGCCCCAAAGTTCAACCCATGGTCGCCATTCCCGATCACCTTTGATCGTAGTGATCACCCAACTAGCATCTGTCATGGCAGTTCGGCCGCATTGGTACTGGACCCAATCATCGACGGATTTCACATGACACAAGTCCTAATGGACGGTGGTAGCAGCCTCAACCTGCTCTATCAGGATACAGTACACAAAATGGACATTAATCCCTCATGAATCAAGCCCATGATAACTACCTTTAAAGGAGTTATACCAGGTATAGAAGCCCGCTGTACGGGCTTGATCACGCTGGAGGTGGTCTTCAGTTCCCCGGATAACTTCCAAAGCGAAGAGCTAATCTTCGATATCGTCCCCTTCTGCAGCGGCTATCACGCACTGCTCTGACGAACCGCATTCTCTAAATTCAACGCGGCGCCGCATTATGCTTATCTCAAGCTCAAGATGCCCGGTCCCGGCGGCATCATTACAGTAAATGGAAACACGGAACGTTCCCTCCGCACAGAGGAACATACCGCAGCCCTAGCAGCAGAAGTACAGAGCAGCCTTCTCAAGCGGCACCATAATCCGGCCGCCGAACCCCTGGGCATCGTCAAGAAGGTCCGGACTACACTGCAAAAGGGCAGCTCGGTTCGTCAAGAGCTAAATTAGTTAATTCGGCCTCCATCCCAGCCCCGAGGAGGAAAGGGCATCCGTGCCGCGCGTACATAATTACGCACTCAAAACCTCATGGGTACTGATGGACGAATAAATCGCTCGCGATCTGTCGGCGTTCTGGGAACGGGGGTCCCCAGACTTGCCTGCCTGTGGCATGGCTCAAGCGGGGCCCAGCGTGGCCCATCTTCATCAGCTCAGGCTCAAAGACCCTCGCGAGGGCTCAAGCCTCGCGGGGCGGATGACAGGAAGCTTCCTCAGAGGCAGCCTCATCAGGCAGGCTCGCGAGGAGGCGGAGAGATCAACACAGGGGTACCTCGCGAGGAACCCATGACGCAAGCCATGACGATCGAGACCAGGCGGGCGCCAGGCGGGCGCCGGCCTGCGCAGTGTCCTTGTTTCCCCTTTGGTGTAAAGGGGGCAAGCACTGGCCAAGGCATCAGGCAAAGGTTACCATTCCGGTGCAATGAGACCAAGACTAGCCGGACGGCAGGACGGAGGTCACCGTGGAGCCCAAGACGGCGTCATCGCCAGTGCTTTTGGCAGCCGAAGACCACCTTTGGTCAGGATAACTTCTACTAGATCTTCCCCTTCGAAATGGCCAATTGTTGGTGCCCTTCCTGCTCATTATTTGGGGAGAGGCCCAGGGCCTCTATAAATAGAGCTAGCCACCACAGAGTAGAGATAGGTAGACACCCCAGGAGACCCCCGGGGAAAGATCTGGTAGAACCCCAGCCGAGAGAGAGAGGCGACTAATCTCACCCTAGCAGTTCATCGCACCGGCTCAAGAACACCTCTCGCGAGGCTGTTCTTCCCTTGTACTGTCCATCATCAGCCCAGAGGCAATCCACCACACCACACACTAGAGTAGGGTATTACACCACAACGGTGGCCCGAACCAGTATAAACCTCGTGTCTCTTGTGTTGTTCATCATTTTCATCTTAGTTCGCATGAGAGGATCAGACGTAGATCGGTAGCGGAGAGATCTCCACGCGAACCTCAGTGTTCGGACCTCAAGGGTCTGCCGGAACCCGAAACCCGACATTTGGCGTGCCAGGTAGGGGTGTGCCGGAGTGCTCCTTCCTCCGCGTCATGTTCCGCCGCTTCTCCACCCAGATGTCAAGCAACCTGGCTACCAACGCCAACCGCTGGGCGGCATGGCCTGCCCACGCCGGGTCGCCGTCTCAGGGCGACCTCAACCTTGCGCCTCAGGCAGCTCGTGCTCCACAGGGCGCTGCAGGGCGCGGGCGACGCGGCCAGACGCCGCCTGCCCTCACGCCACGACAGGTGCGGGCCACAGCAAGGGCCTTGAACCACGCCGCTGCCACGGCACCATACACCCGACGGGAGCAGGCAAACTCCAGGGCCACGCTCATGGTGGCCCGAGAGCTACTACGGTGCCGCTTGCTTGAAGCCGGCCGCGATGTGTTGTTGGAGCGAGTGGCCGAGCTCCTGGACGCCGCCGCCTTGGGAGCGCCCCCCTACTGCATCCAGCTGCTGCCCCAGATCTAGGACAGGTCGCACGACGGCATTATGCGCGCCCACGCGATTTCAGGCGGGCCCCAGGGCCGGTCCAGCGCCAACACCTCCGCCAGCACCGGGCGGCAGATCGCGTGGGCCCTTCCCCAGGCCAACGAAGGGATGCGCACCGCGGCCTTTGGCCTCGGCGGACCGCCGCGTCATCACATACAAGGCGACACCCCAAGCCAGACTGCGTGGCATGCGGGGCGCTACAGCGAGGTCCACGAGGTGGTCGCCCCGGAGGCCTACGTACCCCGCATGGTGGATCAAGGGCGCGAGCTGGAAAAGGTCACGGCTCGTTCCTTGGGCACGGCTGGGACGAGGAGGCGCCAGAAGCCGAGCTCTTTCAGGAACCCCAAGAGAGCATCGACAATCGCGCAGACAGCGGCAACTATCGGGTACCACTCATCCCTCGGGAGCAAGCTTACGCTAACCATGGGTCACAGGAGGTACAGGTCGCCGCAGTAGATGGCTGCCCCAACGTTGCAGCCTCTTATCCCTCGGGAGGAGGGTGCAGGGGGCTGCAGGAAAGGGGCCGAGATCCGGGCTCCCCCTCGCGGCGGTCGGGTCAAGATGTTCTCCGGAGGTAGGCCCTCTGCCGGGGAGGTGCCCCATGGCCTGCCCCCGGCGGAGGACCCGTGGTCGTCGGGGGAACCGCTGGCGACCGCTCTACCCCATTGGCGTCGTCCTTGGTTTCCGGTCGCCATCAATGGCGGCAGAGTGAGGCGCAAGGCGGGGCCCTCGTCTGGCGATGTGAAGCAAGGCTAGTACCTGTGAAGAAGGCCCAGTGCCTGTGAAGCTCGCCACCCCGTGACACTCTCACGTAATAATGAGTGGGGTTGTACACGCCCCGGAGTCTCAGGAGCGCCGGCCTCAGGCCCTGGGGCTCCCGCCCACGCCCAGTGGCAGCACTTAGCTTCGCGCTGGTGAGAAGACGTCGAAGACTAGACTAGGCGCCGGACGCGGCTTTTTTGTTTTTCTTCCACCTTTTTGCTTTTTTGCTTCTTCCTTGTCAGCAAGTTTCTTTGGTTTGGATTTAAGATGTATTTGAGTTCGAAGCTTGCGTGCATTCGGGGAGGGGGTGTTTAGTCTCGTTCGAGCAATCTCTCGTGTTCTGGTTTCGGATTTACACCCCAAGCTAGCGTCAGCTGCCCCCCTCACGAGCCCCTCGTGAGCCGGGTCGGGCCAGGCACGCCTACAACCAGGAGCACTGTCTCCGCACCCTCTCTGGAGGTCCTCGTCACAGGATCAGCAGGTTAATCGAGGGACGCCGAAGGCGTAGCATCCCCCTGCAGGCCCGCTCAGGGCACGCCAGGGCCGGAAGGTAAACAAATCAACCGAACAATCACCGGGCTAGCGACTAAACTCACGCATAACGTTGTGCTCACCAGAGTACAGATTACAAATCTTTACATGAGGGGCCTCCCCTCCCAAAATGCTCTTATATTCTTCAGGGCCAAGCCCGAGTCTTCTTCATGCAGGATAAACTGCGGAGACATGCGGTCAGTCGGACATATCACTCACCACGTCTTCTGGGGCGCCCTCAGAAGCGTCACTGGCGTCGTCGACATTGTCACCACCGCTGCCAGCATCCCCATCATCGCCAGGATCGTCCACAACGTCGCCTTCATTGGCGACCACGACCACGCCGTCGTCATCAGACGCGAAGGCCCTGACGAGGGCGTCCATGTTGTCCTCCACCCACCGCGCCAGGTCACCTCGGACGGCAATGGGCATGGGTGCGATGGCAACGTCGAAGTCAAAGTGGGGTCCCTGTCCTACAGATAGCTGAAGACACGGGAGAAGGCACACCCGAGCAAGGCTCGGCTCCTCTCTTCGACAAGCCAGCGGGACCTCTCGGACCGGTTCTCCAGAAGTGTCACCACATCAGTGAAAAATTGGAGGTTGCCGGCGTAGTTAACCTCGTGCGGCTCCCTAGCAGTAGCCTCGCAGACATAGCCCAAAGCTGTGTTGGCCCTCTCTCGGAGCGTTTGAAGCATGGGGGCATGCACATGCTCCAGAACCCGCCGCCGACGGAGCTCGTCCTCACTTTGCTGCGCGACGGCCTCGGCGTCATTGACCCTCTCTTGAAGAAGAAGCTGCTCGGCCCAGGAAGAGGACAGCTCTGCCTGCGCCACGCCGAGGGCGGCTGCGGAGGAGTCCTCACGCCGCGTTGCTCCGGTCAGTTTGGCCCTGAGGGCTGCGGTCCTGCCCTCGGCCCCGGCCTTGATCAGCCCCAACCTCGTCCCTTGGTCGCGCTCGAGGACCGAGCAAGCTTCTGCCACGCGGCGATCGACTTCTTCCTGGGCTCGGGCTTCGCGCGCGGCAAGGTCATCCTCCGCCTGGGCCACCAGGCGCTCCCTCGTCTCCAACCGCTCAAGGTCAAGGTTGCGCTCGGCGGCCTCCAGCGTCAGCACCTCCTCGCGCTTCAGATGCTCCACCCGGTCGACAGAGGCCGCCCCCATCGACTCAAGGGCCGCCTGGCGCAATTCCACTTGCTGCTCCAGGGAGTTGCTCCAGGCTTGGAGCTCCCGTGCGTGCTCCTCCGCATCCTTGCACCGCCGGTCTACCTCCCGAGCCTCCTCAATGGCCAGGGAGCAGGCCTCCCGCGAAGCTGCCAGCGACGCCTTAGCCTTCGCATTGTCAAGATGACGTTGATGACGCGCGAGGGCTACAACAACCTTTAGTTTGCACTTCTCCTCAACAAGGCACAAACCTTTGGCCTCAAGGCGCGCATCCTCGTCAGCAAGTTGTGCCCCGATTCGGCTCACCGCATCCGCCGCCCCCTGGAGGAGCTCTTCACGAAGGGCACGACGCTCCCGAGCACGCCTGAGCACCTCTTCCACATCACCTTCTTCCGCTGGAGCATGCAGAGGGCCCCAAGACGGTAAGCCCCCTCCAGGCGTGGGGCAGGGGGCTACCGCCACAGCCGTCGCCGGATGGACCGCCCTGAGAGTCCGGCCCGGTGTCGATCCACCCATGGAGAAGGAGCCAAGGACGGACCTCAGTCATTCGCCTTCTATGACCAGAGAAGGGGCACGGGGAAGCCTGACGTGCCCCAAGAAGACTCGCGAAGAAAGGGCATCGGGCGAGCAAGCTCGAGGCGCCCTATGGAGCAGATCACTCCACGAACTGGTCCAGCGGCGAGGGCGCCACCTGAGCTCGGCGGACCCGGAGCCAGCAAAGGGGGCGAAGCTGCTGGGGCTGGCTCCTGGGTCGACTCGACGGACTCAGCAAGGCGGGACCTGAAGGGCCACGGTCAACCACAAGGATAACAGAGCAAGTGAGCAGGGAAAGAAGAAGGCTTACTCGTCCATGGCAAAGTACTTCCTGCGCTTCAACAAGCGGCAAGGGCGGTCGCTGCCGCCTGAGGCCTCCTTCCTCTTGCGAAGGGCCTTGAAGTCTACACGAAACCGACCCAAGCGCCTGGGGCGGGGGTCGGCCTGGGGCGCAGAAGAAGCCTCAGGATTGTCGGCGCCGGAGGAGTCAGCTTTGGGGGCACCGTCGGGCGTCGCCTCGCGAAGAACGTCTAGGGGCTGGGGAGCCCCAGCCTCAGGAGCCGAAGGCCAAAACCCTGCATCAACCGCCACACCAGGGCGGGCCTCGGGGGATGCCGCCTTCAAGGCTTCACACGGCGCCACCACCTCGACATCAGCTACCTCGGCCCCCGCCGGCTCTCTTCCCACTGTGCCTCCTGGGGAGGGACCGCTGTGGGCGGCGGGGGCAGCAACCACGACAACTGGGTTCTCGCGTGGCCCCGTGAGGCCAGCCGGGCGCAGCCCCCACTCGTCGAAGCTGGGCATCTGCTTCATGAAATCGGCCCTGCCAGAACAAAGGTACAGAAGGACGCCACCGCTCCGTAGGCTGCTTGGGGAAGGGTCACCAGTCAAGACCTGAAGCACTGTCCGTAGCATTTCGGGCGCCAAATCCTCCTCCTGAAGCCGCATGCGGTCTCCACGCCCCACAAAGTCCCACATCCGGCGAGAGTGGCACTGGAGAGGAGCAATGCAACACAGAAGGAACTCCCTCGCCACCTTGGGCGCTGTCACATTGTGCGCCCTCAAACTTTCGAAGCGGCGCCGGATGAAAGCGAGCCGGGGGCTCGCGAGCGGTTCATGACCCCAGCCAGGGTTGGGAACAGCAGGCAAGGTCAGGTGCGAGAGCAAGGGGCTAGGCACCCTGACATCCACGTACAGCCACCGCTCTCTGAACCTGGCCTGAGAAGGCGGAAGGCCGAAGTCAATCCCTGAAGCAGCCGTCTCGGGCACAGCGAAGAAGCTTACACACCCCGAGCACTGAGTGGGATCGCTCAGGCGCAAAGAGAAGAAGTGTCGCAGCAGAGCAATAGAAGGAGGGTAATGGACTCCGACCCGAGGTGCATCATGTGGATCTGATAATGGGAGAGCACAACATTGAAGAAAGCAGAAAAGGAGGGAACCAGACCTGCCCATAGGGCATCGGCGAAGAATCAGACCTCCGTGACGGTCCTAGCAAGAAAGGTGCGGGATGCGGGCCAAACTGTGGTCCGTCCGCACTCGTTGAAGATGGAAGCAAGGGCAGAGTGGACCTTGTCCAAGGCTTCCAGGTTGAGTATGATTGACCGATCGACGGCGGGGGCCGCCGCTGGAGGTGCGCAGGACGAAGGCGCGAGCTTCTTCCCCCTTCCCTTCTTTGTCGGCGCCATGGTGTTGGGGAAGGGGAAGAGCTCGGGCCGGATTGGCGGCGGAGGTTGGAGCTTGGAGAAGAGGAAAGGTAGGAGGCGAGCGGGTGGCCAAAGGAGGAACAACTGTATGCAACTACGGGTCCGCTTAGCCGGGCGTGCAGCAAGGCGTCGTGGGAAGTGCAGACGCCCACGCCCAATCAACCTCCACGCGGCGCCCAAGGCCGCAGGCTGTTAGGGCCCACGGCGCTTCGCGCTTGCCCCTTCACTTCTCTGCTAAGCCAAGCCCGCGCGCGCCTTGGGCCCGGGTGCTACTGTCGGCGTTCTAGGAACGGGGGTCCCCAGACTTGCCTGCCTACGGCCTGCGGCGTGGCTCAAGCAGGGCCCCAGCGCGGCCCATCTTCATCAGCTCAAGCTCAAAGACCCTCGCGAGGGGCCAAGCCTCGCGGGGCGGAGACAGGAAGCTTCCTCAGAGGCAGCCTCATCAGGCAGGCTCGCGAGGAGGCGGAGAGATCAAGGCAGGGGTACCTCGCAAGGAACCCGTGACGCAAGCCATGACGATCAAGACCAGGCGGGCGCCAGGCGGGCGCCGGCCTGCGCAGTGTCCTTGTTTCCCATTTGGTGCAAAGGGGGCAAGCACAGGCGAAGGCATCAGGCAAAGGTTACCATTCCGGTGCAATGAGAGCAAGACCAGCCGAACGGCAGGACGGAGGTCACCGTGGAGCCCAAGACGGCGTCATCGCCAGTGCTTTTGGCAGCCGAAGACCACCTTTGGTCAGGATAACTTCTACTAGATCTTCCCCTTCGAAATGGCTAATTGTCAGCGCCCTTCCCGCTCATTATTTGGGGAGAGGCCAAGGGCCTCTATAAATAGAGCTAGCCACCATAGAGTAGAGACAGGTAGACACCCCAGGAGACCCCCGGGGAAAGATCTGGTAGAACCCCAGCAGAGAGAGAGAGAGAGGCGACTGAACTCACCCTAGCAGTTCATCGCACCGGCTCAAGAACACCTCTCGCGAGGCTGTTCTTCCCTTGTATTGTCCATCATCATCCCAGAGGCAATCCACCACACCACACACTGGAGTAGGGTATTACACCACAACGGTGGCCCGGACCAGTATAAACCCCATGTCTCTTGTGTTTTTCATCATTTTCATCTTAGTTTGCACGAGAGGATCAGACGTAGATCGGTAGGGGAGAGATCTCCGCGCGCACCCTAGTGTTCGAACCTCAAGGTTCTGTCGGAACCCAAAACCCGACACGATCCACAGTGCGGCTTGACCGACCCTGAGATTCGCATGCCTTTATTTTTTCTTTTTATTATCATAGGTCTTTTCTCTTTTCGAGGTCTATATGGACGACCCGCTTGCAGAACACACCAAGGAGGCAAGAAGCTCCAACATACAAGGGAATCCCCAGGTGGTCTCTATTAACGATTGCCATACTTTTTTTACATACCTGCACGTAGCTTGCCCTTGGTTGCGACATGTTAAAAAGCTTTACCTGCTTATCACATTACTCGCACAAAGTATGCCTCGACGTACCAATTACACCACAATGATGAATAAATGGTGGCGTCAGCTTTTTACTTAATCTTTCCTGTTTCCTCACATTTGTGCATATTACTTATTACATGGTACACTATGGTATGTATCAGTGTGACAGGGGCTTCATTACACCCCGTTCTACGGCAATAAAATCCTGAACACTTTTTCAGTATAGTTCGGCACCCCAAACTTATAGCATTATATGCATCGGCTCAGAATCATGTCTTTGGTCAATAGTTGGGTTGCCCGGCTCCTATGCTTACTACCTTATGTTCAGCTATATCGGCTAGGGTAGTAAAGGGAGAACTACTGCGATTGTGTCCCAGTTCTTCCGGACGAGCACCTTAGTAGAGAAAGCCGAAAACTGACGACTGTCATGATGCCGCGAGAGCCGGTCAGCTGTTCGAGAGGTTCCAAATCGTTAGAGATTTTTTCCGCTTCGTGCGAAGAATCGGTCCCTCCGATTAGTAGTGTATAACGCCCCTAGTTCGGCCTTACGAATACCAGGGGCTTCGCCAACCTTTTCAATTGTCAAAGTCCTGTGGCTAAGACGCTAAGTGAGGGCGGTAAAGGCCGCATAGTCTGAATGCCTTGTTCGTTGCGCTAAACGCCTCCTTTAAGGGCCAGAATGCGGAGTAACGAGTGTTTAGATTTATCTCGAACACCCTCGTACTATCTACGTGGGGGCAGAAGCCGACGACTGGTCAACCATCAGATTTCATAAACGGCCGCACAGGAGGTAAAATGTAAATCACAAGCATTATAATACATAACATCATTGTTCCATATTACAGGACAGGATAATACAAATGTTCTCATGGGAAAATGATATCCTTCGAACATTGTTCCGCCACAAGGTGGGACCCCTCCAGTACGCCATCAAAATAGAGCTCGGGTCGATGATGCTCCTTGCCCTCCGGCAGGCCCTCGGTTATCAGCTTTGCCCAATGCGTCTTGACGCGGGCAAAGGCCATACGCGCACCTTCAATGCAGACCGACCACTTCACGGTTTCGAGCCGCAGACAAGCATTTACAAGCCGCTTAACAAGTCCGAAATAACTGCTAGGTACAGGCTCGGCAGGCCACAGTCGGACTATCAGGTCCTTCATGGCTAGCTCTACCGACTTGTGTAGCTCGACCAACTACTTCAGCTGGTCGGTGAAGGGCAACGGATGTTCGGGTCCAAGATACTGGGACCAGAATAGCTTCTCCGTAGACATCCTTTCTTCGGCTCTGTAATGCTCGGCAGCATCCGATATACTGCGCGGTAGATCCGCAAATGCCCCTGGAAAACCCGAATTCGGATAAGTACATGCAAGGTTGTCAGAATCGCGATTCCGTTATATGATTCTACGACTTTACGATCCAAACTAACCCCTCCGATTCTATGATTTTACTTCATAGAATCTACGTTTCTACGATCCTGATAGTGAAGATTCTATGATTTACGATCCTACCATCGGAGCTCCGATCCGATTCAAAATCACGATTCTAACAACCTTGAGTACATGGAATGTTTCTTTTACATACTTGCTTTGCATGGTGAAAGAATTACCCGCCGCAATCTCCTTGGCCGCCTGAATTTCCTGGAGGGCGTTCTGGGCTTCGGCTCGTGCATCCTGTGCGCTTCGGTGGGCCTTCGCTCATTCGGACTCTTGGGCTTTACAATCGCGCTCCAAGGACTCAAATCTCTTGATCGCGTCCTGGAGCTGTTGCTGCACCTCGCCGACCTGGGACTCATGCTTGGGCACGTTCCTTGGCCGCCTTGTCCTCGGCCTCGGCCAAGGCCTTCTTGAGGGCTGCCACCTCGGTCGTAGCCCCTAGTAAAGGTCATGACAACTCAGTCTGGATGGACTATTAATTTTTTCTTAAAAAGGTACCAGCATGTCAGCACATACCTTAGCTATCCTCTAGCTGCTTCTTTACGAGGCCGAGCTCTTCCTCAGCCCGCTCTAGTTTCCGCTTCAGTCCGGAGACCTCTACAGCATGAGCGGTGGCAGCCTACAGCGACACCTGCTTATTCACAAAGACAACTTATGTTAGACTCATGCGATATCTCTTTTTGATCCTCTGTTCGGCTTTTTCTTTCTGAACACCAAATAGAGCATCAGGAGCTACTGTCTATACTATGATATTCTTCCTACAAACGCATTACTTACCTCAAAGCCTGATAGAAGGCTAGTGCATGCTTTGGTCAGTCCGCTTTTCACGAACTGGACCTTCTCTATTACCGTGCCCATAAGGGTGTGGTGTGCATCCACAATAGAGGCACCTCGTAGAGCCTCCAGCAGGTTATCCGGTGCCTCTAGTTGGATAGAGGTCACCGGCGGAACAGGCACATTCCCTCCTTTCGGGGCATGCCGTTCGCTGGACTCCAGAGCATTATAGGTCTCCGGAATGGTATCCGGCTTAGGTCCAAAGGGAACCTGGCCCCGTCGCCAGTCCCCACAGGGGCTTTTTCCCCCATGCGTCCAGGGCAATTGAGGAATCGTCCCGGGGCACCACCCCGATGATCTCCGGAAGCCCCCTGGTTGGGGACGGTCTTTTGTGACACCACCTCATCGTCACCCTTGGGAGAGACGGAATGAGCAGGTGGCGGAGACGGAATGAGTGGGGGTAGTTCTGCTTGGAGGTCGACAGTACCTCGCTCAGGTAATATACTGGTCTCTAGACCGGTAGCGCCTTGCCTTCCTCCTTGCGCTCTATGACAATGTGTGCTGACTACTCGGCTGGTAGCGGCGATGTACAGGAGCATAGGTTCCTTGGGAGTCGGAGCCACCAGGACGGGTGGAGTAGTCAGCATCTTCTTCAACTGGTGAAAAGCTTCGTCCGCCTTATGGTTCCACTCGAAAAAAGTGGTCTTCTTCATGAGTTGGTATAAGGGGAGAGCTTTCTCGCCCAGCCGACTGATGAATCGGCTGATGGACGCCAAGCAGCCGGTGAACTTCTGCACATCCAGCAGTCGGCTAGGTACCTCCATTCTCTCGATGGCCTTGATTTTTACTGGGTTGCATTCTATGCCGCGTTCAGAGACCAGGAAACCTAGCAGCTGGCCGGCTGGTACTCCGAAGACACACTTCTCGGGGTTGAGCTTGATCTGGAACCGGCGCAGGTTCTCAAAGGTCTCCTTGATGTCTTCCAGCAGTGTTCCTTGCTTTTCCGTCTTCACCACCACGTCATCCACGTAAACATGGGCATTCCTGCCGAGCTGCTTGAGGAGGCACTTCTGCATGCAACGCTGAAAGGTGGCGCCGGCATTCCTTAAGCCGAACGTCATGGTGAGGTAGCAGAATGCTCCAAATGGCGTAATGAAGGCGGTCTTTAATCTGTCAGCCGGATTCAGCTTGATCTGGTGATATCCTGAGTATGCATCCAAGAAGCTCAACAACTCGCATCCGGCTGTGGAGT
The DNA here is from genome assembly GCF_056163025.1 of Triticum urartu. NCBI lineage: Eukaryota > Viridiplantae > Streptophyta > Magnoliopsida > Poales > Poaceae > Triticum > Triticum urartu. The sequence continues at coordinate 483,205,923 of NC_141876.1, read as the reverse complement.
CTATCACCTGGTCAATTCTTGGTAGAGCAAATGGGTCCTTGGGGCAGGCCTTGTTGAGGCTCGTGTAGTCAATACACATTCGCCATTGCTTGTTCTTCTTTAGCACCAGGACCGGATTTGCCAGCCGCTCCGAGAAGAAAACTTCCATAATGAAGCCGGCTGCTAGGAGTCGCGCTATCTCTTCTTCGACAACTGTTCTCTTCTCTTCTGATAAGCGGCGCAGGGGCTGCCTGACCGGCTTTGCATCAGATCGGACGTGTAACTTGTGCTCGGCGAAATCCGTCGGTGCACCTGGCATGTCCTTGGGAGACCATGCGAAGATGTCCCGATTCTCACGAAGGAAATCGACGAGCTCGCCTTCCTATTTGCTGTCGAGGTTTGCACCTATGACGGCATACCACTCTGGGCGCTCTGGATCCAAGGGTATCGTCTTTGTCTCTTTGGCCGGCTTGAACGAATCTTCGGCTTCCGACTCCTTCGGGTCGGGTGATATCTCCGGCTGCTTGCCGGCCATCGCCACAACTCGCTCAAGGAGTCGCTTCTCGGCTGCAATCACCAGGGACTCGGCCAGCCGACTGCTCTCGGCCGCGCAAGCGGACGACTTCTGGTAGTCGCCGGCCACAGTCAGAATTCCCCTGGAACTAGGCATCTTCATCTTGAGGTAGGCGTAGTGGGGGACCGCCATGAACTTGGCCAAGGCGGGCCATATGGGCTCTCAAGGTCCACTACCTCAAACCAAACAGACTCTCTTCGGAAGTGATCTTTGTCCCCAAAGAGGACGTCAATCAGGATCTTGCCGATTGGTGAGCAGGAAAGCCCAGGAACAATGCCGTGGAACATAGTCCGGCTGTTCTGAAGCTGTCTCTGCTTGATTCCTAACTTCTCCATGGTGTCCTTGTACAGGATATTGATGCTGCTGCCTCCATCTATCAGAACTCGCGAAAACGCGCGGCCCGTTTGTCCATGGCAAAGGTGGCGTCTAGGACCAAGGCGTAGGAGCCCGGACTCGGCATCACTTCTGGGTGGTCAGCCCTGCTCCAGCTGATGGGCCTCTCAGACCAGTGCATGAACTCTGGCGTCTCTGAGGCTACTGCGTTCACCTCTTGTCGCTACAGCCGCCTGCTGCGTCGATCATCAGCCACACTGGTGAACACCACGTAGGCTCCATGCTCTTCAGGGTATTCGTCTTGTACTGCGCCGACTGGCCTGACTGTCGACTGCTGGGGCGGAGGCAGAGGCGGCTGCCCAGCAGGCGGGGGTGGCAGGAGGCCGTCTCCCTTGGCGATCCTGGTGAGCCAGTGGCACTTCCGGGTGGTGTGATTCGACGGCTTCGCACCGCTGTGGAACTTGCAAGGTCCATCCAAAGTCTGCTCGTAGGAGAAGGCCGGCAACCAGTTCGGCTTGCCGCCTTTCTGTCGCTTGGGCGGAGGCTGCTCTTCTAGCTGCTGGGTTTCAACGGTCGGGACCTGCCGGCTGCTGGAAGCCGGCTGCGGGGCCTTGCGCTTGTTGTCGCCCTGCTGTTGTTGCCGGCCGGCGTCTGCGGCTGGAGTTCTTGGAGCCTGAGGAGCTACTTTGCCAGCCGTGCTGATTTGAATTTCCGTCTTCATGGAGGAGTCGGCCGTAGCGTACTTGTCCGCTATGATCAGCAGCTCGTCGAGGGTTTCTAGCTCGTCGCAGAGGAGCTTGTGCTTAAGGAGGGTGCCTTCTCGGCACCCGGCTGTGAAGTACTCGATGGCCTGCACCTCGTGTACGCCCTCGCAGGAGTTCCGGAGCTCAGCCCAACGCGTGAGGTAGTCGCGGGTCGACTCGTCAGGACCTTGCACGCACAAGGAGAGCTGACGAGGCTTGGGAGGACACTTGTACGTGCTAGTGAAATTACGGACGAACGCTTCGGTGAAGTCGACCCAGCTGTTGATGCTGCGGGGCTTTAGGCTGTTCAGCCATGTCCGGGCCATGCCCTGGAGCATGAGCGGAACGTACTTTACGGCGACACGCTTGTTGCCGTTTGCTATGCTGACAGTCGTGGAGTAGTCGACTAGCCAGTCTTCCGGCTTCACGGAGCTGGTATACTTGGGTGTGTCTCTTGGGAGCGTGAACCCTCTGGGAAAGGGCTCGTCCTGAATGCGGGGCCCGAAACAAGGCGGACCCAGCTCGTCTTCTTCTTCCAGCGTCCAGGGACCGGTGAAGTCGGTCGATCCGGTGGCGGGCGTCATTCTCTCCAACTCCCTCTCGGCGGCCAAGGCGGTCACCGAGAGTTGGATGGTCAACAGGCGGCAGGGAGACTCGCCTCTCCTTGCGGGGAGGGGGAGGCGGACAGTCGTCCCATTGTTCCACTGCTCTCGGGCGGCCGTCTCGGTCGCGCTCTATGGTAATCCGAGTCCGACTGTGGCTGACAGCCGGCTCCTTGTCCTTTCTTCCTCGGGCACCGCCAGTCGGTGTCCGAGACGTCGCGCCTTGATCTCGATGCAGGTCGTCGTTTGGCCGCTGCGGCGCCTCCGTGTGGCAGTCGGCCTCGTTCTGCGCGGCGGCCGCGTCGAGGAGCCGCTGGACTCGCTCCATCATGAGGCGGCGCTCTTCGTCCTCGAAATTGTCCAGCTCATCCGCCGCTGCCTGGGCGGCTCGGATGTTCTCCGCTGGCATGGCATACATGGGGCGGCTAGCCCCAAACAGGATGGCGAGGGCTACGCCGCGCTGCTGAACCGCGCGAAGGCGGCTGGGCCCTGCCGGGGCCGGCGAGCCGCCAACAGCGCGATCCATCTCCCGCTGGTAAGCTTCTGAAAAGCGTCTCATGCTGGCCAGCTTCTTCGCGCCTTCAACAAGCTGAAGGCGGCGCGCTTCTAACGTCTCTGCGTCAGCATCTTCCGGAATGGGCGCAGCTAGGTCTTGTAGCACCGCGCCAAGTGAGTCGGGCGCCCCTCCGCCAGGGAACTCGTCATGACTGATGACCAGCACCTCAGTGACGGTGCTTCCGTCGCTCTCCGCATGGGTGTCGGAGTCGACCAGCATCGGGTCGGTGGAGCCTACGGACTCCAAGTCTACGGCAGGCTCGCCGGAAACGTGGAGTTGATAGAGGAGGCCCGCGAGGAGGTTTTCGGGCCGCCTGCGCCTGCGTCGGACGCAGGTTCGTCGGAGAGGCGGACCTTGCCGACAAGTTCGGCCAAGGAGCTGGCTGCGCAGGCGATCTCAATGCCGCGCAGCGCGTCGACACAAAGTTCGTCTGGCGTGCCTGGCTGGCTGCGCTCGCCATGGAGGAAAAGGGTTCCCGTCCAGAACAGATCTCTGGACGGCAGTGCAACAGGCCCCATGGTGGGCGCCAAATGTCGGGGGTTTGGTGCGACATATGCCAACGGATGGCTTATCATGGTGGGGGCGAGTAGAATGTCGCCGGTGCCTGGAAACGGGATGAGGCGAAGACATGCACGCCGGCGAATCTTACCCAGCTTCGGGGCTCTCCGGGGAGATAATACCCCTACTGCTGCTCTACGGGGTCTCCGCATGATCACTATGGTCAAGTGTTTACACAGTTGCTCCTTGAGCTGCGTCTGGTGGTAGAAGAGGGCAAGGCTAGCTCTCTCCTTCTATCTGGTGTGGTGTAGAACTACTGGGATCCAACCCTTTGCATGGGTGCCCTGGGGGGTTTATATAGGCCTACCCCTAGGGGTACAAGGGTAATTCGACTGGGCGCGGGCCCAGCCGTTAGTGCCTCCGACCTCCGACTTCTCTGCCGACTGCTGGGGCCCGCCGACTGGTGGGCCCTGCCGACTGGTCTGTTACGGAGCCGACAGGCCGCGTCCGCCGCGGGCAGGTCTTGCCGGCTGCTGATTACTGTAGCCGTGCTCCTGATAACGCAAGCTTGGTCATGAGGTCGTGGCAACAGCCCCGCCGCCTGGCGGGCGATCACTGTGGCCACTCCCCATCTCTTCTTGATTAATGGTGCGTGGGCCCCGGGGGAGGGCTCGGCCGACTCCCCCGGGCCGACTCCCGACGGGTCCGACTGGCGGCTCTCCCGCCGTCTCCCGAGGTCTCGCTGACTGGTGGGCCCTGCTGCCTCCAGGCCGTACAGACAAGCCGTCGTGGGCGCAGGACTAGGTACAGTGGTGCTGATGTCAGGGCCGGCCGCGCAACAGTGGCACGCCGCAGGGAGATCTTCCCAAGTACGGCGTGCTGTAGCCATGCCTGCCCTTGGTAAGGGGCGGGGAGTGGGCTTCATTGTAGCCATGCCCCTGCCCCGCCCCCCTCGGTGAGGTCACGGTTTGTTGGAGTCGCCGGCCGACTCCCCAAATCTGGCTTCTCTGGAAGTCGCCCCTGGGACTCGGCCGTGAGCGGGCAGTCGGCCGCCTTGCCGTAGACTCCCCAGGAGGCGGCTCTTCGCCTTGTGGTCTTGAGGGGCGCAGCCTGCCCCGATGTCTTGAAAGGTTATGGGGCTCGGGTTGGCCTACCCGTGGCCCATTACTCCGACAGCGGTGCTCCTGCGACTGGAGTGGAGATCGAAGCGGTCCCCTCCAGCAAGATCTTCATGACCCGTGCCTGGGGCGAGATCGCGCGAGTCTGCCATGTGAGGGGCACCCTTGCGATCCATCTTGAGTACGACGGCGTCTCCACGCTCTTCTTCAAGGTCTTCGATGTCGAGGGCCGCCGCCTGGAGTGCTACTCCGGAGAGGGGCGTGAGGCTGATGCGCGCTCCGCTCGTGACCACTCCAGCAGCACCAGCCCTTGGGAGTCCAGCAGCTCCCCTGAGCTCTACGAGACTCGGGAGACGAGCGATGACAGCTACGTGCCCCCGAACTCTTTCCGCGCTCGGAGCAGTTGTAGGATCGAAAGTATGTCTAGAGGGGGGGTGATTAGACTACTTGACCAAATAAAAACTTAACCTTTTCCCACTTTTAGTTCTTGGCAGATTTTAGCTATTGTAGGACAAGTCAAGCAATCATCACACAATTCAAGCAAGCATGCAAAGAGTATATTGGCAGCGGAAAGTAAAGCATGCAACTTGCGAGAATGTAAAGGGAAGGGTTTGGAGAATTCAAACGCAATTGGAGACACGGATGTTTTTCCCGTGGTTCGGATAGGTGGTGCTATCCTACATCCACGTTGATGGAGACTTCAACCCACGAAGGGTAACGGCTACGTGAGTCCACGGAGGGCTCCACCCACGAAGGGTAACGGTTGCGCGAGTCCACGAAGGGCTCCACCCACGAAGGGTCCACGAAGAAGCAACCACCCACAAAGGGTCCATGAAGAAGCAACCTTGTCTATCCCACCATGGCCATCGCCCACGAAGGACTTGCCTCACTAGCGGTAGATCTTCACGAAGTAGGCGATCTCCTTGCCCTTACAAACTCCTTGGTTAAACTCCACAATCTTGTCGGAGGCTCCCAAGTAACACCTAGCCAATCTAGGAGACACCACTCTCCAAGAAGTAACAAATGGTGTGTAGGTAATGAACTCCTTGCTCCTGTGCTTCAA